>NC_085858.1:55497778-55692778 GCF_034702125.1 Engraulis encrasicolus | reverse complement strand
GACATGTTTCGACATTTCTTGATGAAGACTGAAGTCTCACTGCCGAAACATGTCAGGTAAAAGATAAAAACGTAAACACTTTGAAGCAATTTTTAATGTTGGTTTTGTTTCAGAAATATGTTTTACAAAACTGGACTGTTCAGGGGGGTAATCTGCGCTGTCAGATTATGTCTTCATTTTGGAGTTTTATTCTGGACTGTCGGTTTTCTTTGTGGGGATTATGAGGTTGTGGAAACTGTCATGAATGTGAATAATACAAGCTCTGCACATCTTGAATGAGCGGCTGTGTGTGTTTCCCTCCAATACTGAACGGCAACCATAAGAGTAATCGGGGTACAATATGCTGTCAACCTTCATCTTAAAAGATCCCTTTGGGTGGGTTTTACTTTAGTGGTAACTCGGGCGTTTGATTTAAGATTTTAAAGGTCTGATTGTTACAGTTTCATTAGGTTCATTAACTTGTAGCAGGTTCAAGGGTACCTTTTTGAGTTCACTTTTGTGCCATCCTTGGGTTCTGAACGATCAGAGCAAGTTTGGTGGAACGAGTGCAGTGTCTGTTTTCTCCATGAGTGACCATTCTGCTCCCAGCCTGTCAGGTGATTAAACTATATGCTACTTCATTTCTGAGCCTTGCACATACTGCATCGTGTGTGTGTGTGTACGCGTGCGTGTGTGTGTGTGTACGCGTGCTTGTGTGTGTGTACGCGTGCGTGTGTGTGTGTGTACGCGTGCGTGTGTGTGTGTACGCGTGCGTGTGTGTGTGTACGCGTGCTTGTGTGTGTGTACGCGTGCGTGTGTGTGTGTACGCGTGCGTGTGTGTACGCGTGCGTGCGTGTACACATGAGTGTGTGTGTGTGTGTGTACGCGTGCTTGTGTGTGTGTACGCGTGCGTGTGTACGCTCGTATCTTAATGCCTGCAGGTGATTAAGACTCTGGATCCGAAGCAGAAGCCCAACACGGTGGCTCCTGAGATCCAGGCCTTGAAGAACCAGCTGAGCGAGAAGGAGAGCAAGATCCAACACCTGGAGGTAAACCCAAACCCACAAACATGCTCTTTGCTGCCAACGTGGCCCGTTTGATCTACCAGATTTAAAAGCAGCCGTTTCAGGCATAAAGCCAATGTTGTACTGTAGCTTTGGAGTGATGTTTGTATTACGCTGTGAGCATTATGGCTACAGATCTGTTCTTTCAAAACTCTCAGTAGAACATTGTTGTGCATCATAAAAAAACAGACGTTTGAGAAGTTCTGCTGGCTTTGAGGACATTGACTGACTGTTCTTTCTAACTCTGTGTGTGTGTGTGTGTGTGTGTGTGTGTGTGTGTGTGTGTGTGTGTGTGTGTGTGTGTGTGTGTGTGTGTGTGTGTGTGTGTGTGTGTGTGTGTGTGTGTGTGTGTGTGTGTGTGTGTGTGTGTGTGTGTGTGTGTGTGTGTGTGTGTGCGTGTGCAGCATGATTATAAGAGGGCCAAATCCCTGCATGACCAGGAGGAGAAACTCATCATCAGTGCCTGGTACAACATGGTGAGTTGTGGAGTTGTAGCCTTCAGATGTCTGTTTCAAATATTATGCCCTATGCTGTTGTGATTTACTTTTCGGTAGTTGACTTTTGACTGATGTGTTTGAAAACTCTCTCTCTCTCTCTCTCTCTCTCTCTCTCTCTCTCTCTCTCTCTCTCTCCCCCCCCCCCAGGGCATGGCTCTCCACCAGAAGGTGGCTGGGGAGCGTAGTGGTTCTCCAGGCCAGGCCCAGTCCTTTCTGGCCCAGCAGAGGCAAAGCACCCAGGCCCGCAGGGGGCTGACCAGTCGCCTCCAGCCCAGATAAGACTTCCCTAACACAGACTCTACTGGAAGATGGCCTCCCTGTCACTCTCCCAAATCTCCAAAAACTGGGGGGGGTGCTAGGAGACACTTCAAGGTGAAAGAGTGGGGTAGGGTTATGGGGTGAAGAGCTATGTGCTTCTGCTTTGGTCTCGTCCTCCTCCGATGATGTTCGTCCATTCATAGCCTCTCTGAGACTCTGCAGGACTGCTGCTACTCCCTGCTGGCCACTGCTGGTAGTGATTTAAAAAAAGAAAATCTGTCTTTGAACTGGGATGTGACTGCAAAAGACACTACAGTGTTATAGACTATTGTTTTTTGTTTTGTTTTATTTCCCTTTTTAAATAATGGATCTGACCGAAGAGAGACACCTTTGGAAGTGAAGGTGTCACTCAGACAAAAGCAGGCAGAGGAAGTATACTGCTCTTTTCTGTAAGCAAGAGTCCTGCGCTGCTGTTGTCCATTTTTAGTTTTGTTTTAAACATCTCAGTTTGTTTGCTGGATGGATTTTTAGCAGTTACCTCATTGACACAGTGTCCCAGTGCGATGACCAGATACTGTACAGATAGGCACTTGGCCTCCGGCTGTTTTGGAACAGAGTTGGGTATCACGGTTAGATATGATGCAGTGTCGTCACTGCCCCATCTCATTTGCACACTGTCAATGGCTGAAATATGAATCACTTTATTGTAATGATGACACTAAGGAAGGATGTTAAGTCCATATCCAACCAATGACCTTTAAAGGAAGGGTGTGAGGGTAAATGAGGGTTTAGTTTTCTTAAATCAAGTCTTATTGATCTGAGTGTGATTTTGTTTGTTGTTAAATATTATTTACACTTCCTAATAACCTTAAGGTTTCTTTTCTTTTTAATGTGTGTAGCCACCTTGACTAGAAGATTTTTGAATAAGTAGCCTAAACAGTAGATGGAGTAGACGAGTGGAGTTGATTTCTGGTTAAAGTTGTGATCCTGACCATTTATTTTTTTCTTTTTGTGGGTTTCGTTTATCCTTATTGAAAACTCATTTAACCTCATGGTCCGAATAGAAGGAATTATTAGCACTTTTTTCCAATTGTACTTCCAGATTGATGATTGTTTAGTGCCTCTAAAGATGTGATCATAATGACGCCCCCAAAACAAGTACACTGGATTCTTCCTATCTGTTTTAAAACTTTGATGAACAAGCCTTTAATGAATTTTTAGTAACTGTGGAGGTCATGCAGACAACTCTTCTTAAGGGTAGCTCACAGTATACGTCCGTTTCATCTCGCTACCTTTCGCAAATACAATATACTGCATGTCATAACTGGACGCAACACAGACCGTGGGACATCCTGTAAAATAACTGGGGAGCTGTGCATTTCAAAGTCTTGTGTACCCTAGGCCTTAGCCTTAATGTTGCTAAACCAAGTGTCCATGGTAAAAAAAAAAATGTACCGGTAATCCCATAGATTTATATACAGTTATGGACATGATTATGAGCATGTCGTATTATATATTATTATTATTATTATTATTATTATTATTATATATAATAACAAGTATCATATTATTATATGATATTATATACACAGTTGTTTGGTAAACCAGCTTTTTAAAATCTTACTTGCTCATCAAGCAAAAAATGAAAGGGTCAAGCTTCTTTCTATCTTCAATTTTTTTTTTACTGTATCAGGTCTTTAACATAATTTCTTGCTTTGGAAAATGCCTACCAAAGTGTAAAGCTTTAAGGTGATAAAGACCTCAAGGCAGTTTTTTTTAAAGTGTTTTTTCAAGATCAGTGGCACTTTTAAAACGATTTTTAAACCTTTTGGCCTCTTGGCTTTTTAAATCCCAAGAGATTTAATTCCTGACTTGTGTCCGGACAAGCTTGACTGGTACCAAGATGTCTTTGTTGGATGTCTCTTGACTGGCTTCCCTACTGCTCTTGTGCATACACACACCTGCTGTATATTTAACCATACTTGGCGTTATTTTGTTTTCTCATTTTCTTCTACATGGCACATAAGTCTCCAATGCAGGGTTTTTTTTTTTTTTTGGTCCTACACTGGTATACACATCTCTTTTTTTCTTTTTATGTGAAATATTTTGTTTCTGTTCTGGAACAATTTGTAGGTCACAAGGTGTTTTATGGGTATGTTTGTGTTTATGTTGTGCCTGTGGAATACCCCTTTAATTTGTTTTGTTTGTCCCTTATAGATATGTCTGAACAGATGATGGAGTCTAGCACAAGTAGTAGACATTGCCGTTCTGTCTCTGTGTTTTGCACAAAAAATAAAACATGGACTCTTTGTACCAGACTACTATGCTTCTCTGTGCTTGATTATAATATCACAATGACGTCCAACTTGAGTAGATGGACAACAGCAGTCATTGTATTTGCATATGACCGAACACATTTGGAGGACAAGAATGTTATCCCTCTATCTACGTATACTACGTGTGTTCGTTTTTTTTATTTTTATCTAATCACCTCACACTGATGCACTGAACCTTATCCTTGTTCTCGCTGATGGAGAAAATGATCCTGCCTTGCATTAAAGACTATGTAAATCTCATAGCTGTTGAACTACAGACCGCTGCTGGTGAACTTTTACAACTGTGCGATCAGCAGCGTTCTGATGTATGGGTCTTTGGTGTGGTACTCAGGCTCCACAAAAGCAGACCAGCATGTCCAGCGTGTGGTGAAAACAGCACAGAGAATCACTGGGGCACCTCTCCCAGAGATAGGTACCATATACACAACACGCTGTCTACGAAGAGTGCAAAATATTTTGCAAGACTGTCACCACCCTGCTTACCACCTGTTCCAACTGCTTCCCTCAGGCAGAAGATACAGGTCATTACAGGCACAAACTACAAGACTTTCTAATAGCCTGTACCCTGAAGCTATTAGACTGCTTAATTCTAGTGCTCTTACATAGGTCTCTGGACTGGTGTTCTGTGATTTTTCCTTTTAAGGGATGGCCCTTACTGTAACATCCTATTGATTGTGTGTGTGTGTGTGTGTGTGTGTGTGTGTGTGTGTGTGTGTGTGTGTGTGTGTGTGTGTGTGTGTGTGTGTGTGTGTGTGTGTGTGTGTGTGTGTGTGTGTGTGTGTGTGTGTGTGTGGTCTGTGCTGTGCTGTGCTGTGCTGTGCTGTGCACCTTAGAAATATCAACAGCACTGGGTTTTTTAACCTTGAATTGTGGGGAGGGGATCTCATTTTTTACTGTTTGATTTACTTGATTAATTTATTATTACTCACATTATTACTATTATTTACTTTAATTTATTATACTTCATGATATAATTCATGAATTTAGACTTTATTTGACTACTTCTCTTTGGTTACTTCTATAGGCCTAAATACTTCAAACTACGCAGTGTTGTTGCTCCACCCACAATTTCGTTGACTTCATTGACAATGACGATAAACTCCTTGAATCTTGAATCTTGAATCTAACCTATATTTCTTTCCATTTTAACTTGAGCTGCTGTAAGTTTGTTCTCATATATATATATATATATATATATATATATATATATATATATATATATATAAATAAATAAATAAATGAACACCTCTCTACTGCTGGGTTGGACCCACTTTTGCCTTCAGAACTGCCTGAACTGTCTGCAACAATACTTGTGGCATTCCAACAAAGATAATTTGGTACTAATTGGCCCAAATTGTGCTAAGAAAATATCCTTATGCCATTCCACCTCCAGCCTGAAACGCAAGGCAGGGTTGGCCCATGTCTTCATGCTGTAGACGCCAAATTCTGACCTTTCCACCTGAGTGTTGCAGTAGATATCAAGACTCATCAGACCAGACAACATTTTTCCGATCTTCCTGCGTTGTTTATGGTGAGCCTGGCCAAATTGTTGCCCCATTTTCCTGGTCTTAGCTGACAGGATAGGAACCAAATGTGGTTTTCTGCTGCTGTAGCCCATTTGCCTCAAGATTTGATGTGCTGTGTAATCAGGGATTTTCTGATGCATACCTCGGTTGTGGAGGAGTGGTTATCTGACTTAATGTTGCCTTTGTATCAGCTCCAACCAGTCTGGCCTTTATCCTCAGACTTCTGCCATTAACAAGGCATTTTTGCCCACATAATAGCTGCTCACTGTATTTTTTTTCTTTTTCGCACCATTCTTTGTAAACCCTAGAGATGGTTATGTGTGTATATCCCAGTAGATCAGTCTTTTCTGAAATATTCAAATCAAGCCCTTTCGGCTCGACAGCCATGCCATGTTCAAAGTCATTTAAATAGCCTTTCTTCCCCATTATGATGCTCGGTTTGAACCAAAGAAACTCAAGAGAAAGAACAATCTCTTGGCGGGGAATGCATTGGCCACGGTGTAGTACGGGGGCGTTGCCTGAGGACAGGAGTGGATGGAAAATTAACTCCCTTGCGCATGGTCATTGGTCAGTGGGTGCGATGGATGCCATTTTCGTACTCCCTTGCACATGGTCAGTGGGGGCGACACCATGATGGATAATTTGTGGCCAAGTAACGGCAGCTGTTGGTCAGCAGTAATTGCTGGGGGTAATTAAGGACAGCTGACAGACATTCACGCTGTCCTATGACCTGTTCCACAGTGAATAACATTTCCGTACTCCCCTCGCCATCATTTCCTACTACGCTGTTATGACGTGAGTAACCCCTCTTATCTCAAGCCTCTTTGGTTTGAACTGCATAAGATCTTCTCGACCATGTCTACATGCACCAATGCATAGAGTTGCCACCATGTGATTGGCTGATCTGAAATTTGCCTCAATGAATAGTTGTAACAGGTGTTCCTAATGAAGTGGGGTAAGCTCTATGTTCCCATAGCCCATTGGTCCCATAGCCCATTGGTCCCACGGCCCATTGGTCCCAGCTTATTCCTGCTGCTCCATGTTCCCAGTTTTAAGAAATTATTCAAATATAGACCCTATGCTCTACAACTCCATGTTCCCACATTTCCAAATAAACTAAGAGAACCAATAGGCCTAAAAAATAATGTTAAAAATCTTAGTGATGTGGGACCAATGGGCTGTGGGAACATAGACACGCTCCCAATGAAGTGGCCGGTGAGATACACCTTGCGCCACACACACACACACACACACACACACACACACACACACACACACACACACACACACAACTGGCCACAAAACTAAAGGCACTTGTGTCCAGATGGGGCACAGAGCAGACCAGGGGCCATGTAGATAGCTGGCTTGCTCACAAAAAGCTACGTAAGTGACTTGACGTGCAAATATTCAGATTTACTGAGACTGACATGAAAAAGTGCATGTGTTGTGAATTTCAACAGAAATCAGATATACCACGCAAATCAGCATGAAAACCTGTTTATGCGTGGACTGATTCTTTTGAAATGTTAGTGCAATATGTAGGCTACCTTACCAGATGTCCAATTGTGCAAAGATTCAGAGGGAAATCTACAAAAGTCTGAGTAGCCTACATGAGTCTGCAGGACTGAAGTAGGTGGAAAATTGAAGATGGCCCTATGTAAACATGTTCCTAAAATAAATAATATAAAACGTTGGTCTCGTTGACCTGAATTTCAAGTCAAGTCAAGTCAAGTTTATTGTCAATTTCTTTACATGCACTGGTCATACAAAGAATTTGAAATTGCGTTTCTTGCTCTCCCATGCAGACATAGACTAATCTAGTTAAGGACATAGACAGTATAGACATAGACAGTACTCATACATGGACATGGACAGTATGGACGTAGACATTGCTCATACAGACATTTGAAGTGCAAGACTGGACAACAGAAGACTTGTAGAGAACATACATTAAGAGGAGGTATTTTGTTGTTCTTTTTCTAAAAGTCCTTTATAGCGTTCTGACATAGTAATAGTAGCATTTGAAGAAATAAATAATTAAAAAAGTTTTTTATTAAATACACCAGCAGCAGTATGTGTGTGTTTGTATGTGTTTTGTGTGCGTGTGTGTGTGTGTGTGTGTGTGTGTGTGTGTGTGTGTGTGTGTGTGTGTGTGTGTGTGTGTGTGTGTTTAGTGCAGGTAGAAAGTGCGGTGTGCGTCTGTGTGTGTGTACTGTGTATGTGTGTGTGTGTGTGTGTGTGTGTGTGTGTGTGTGTATGTGTGTGTGAGTATGAGTTGTGTGTCAGTGTGTGTATGTTTGGGTTTAGTGCAGAAAGTGCAGTGTGTGTGTGTGTGTGTGTGTGTGTGTGTGTGTGTGTGTGTGTGTGTGTGGTGTGTGTGTGTGTGTGTGTGTGTGTGTGTGTGCGCGCATGTGTATGTTTTGAGTTAGTGCAGGTTGAAAGTTCAGTCACAGATGTAGTAGTGCAGGTGGAATGTTCAGTCGCAGATATGGTGGTGGGGATGAGGGGGGGGAGCGTTGTCAGTGGCCTGGCTGGCTAGAGGCTGACAGTGAAGGGAGAGTGGGTTGAGTGTTCAGTATCTTGATTGCTTGATGCATCGTGCTGCTTGCAAGCCTGGTGGTACGGGAACGGAGGCGCCTGTACCTCTTTCCAGAGGGCAGGAGGCTGAACAGTTTGTGTGCAGGGTGGCTTGTGTCTTTGATGATCATCAGTGCTTTTCGGGTGAGGCGTGCGGTGTAAATGTCCTGCAGGGAGGGGAGTGGTACTCCAATGATCTTCTTCGCTGTGTTCACAACACGCTGGAGTGTCTTCCTGTTTTTCTCCGTGCAGCTTCCTCCCCACACTGTGATGCAGCTGGACACGACGCTCTCTATGGTTCCTCTGTAGAATGTTGTCATGATGGAGGGTGTAGCACTTGCCTTCTTTAGTTTGCGCAAGAAGTAGGCCCTACTATCTATTGGGTAATCATCTTCCAACAAAATGCACTGCTCGGATTGAATTTTGGGGAGAACAGTATTTTACCCATAGATGTGTATAGAAGACTTCTATACACTATGATTTTACCATCCACGACGGTAGGGGGCGCAAGGCTGTCAAGGGGAAGTGTGGAAAAGCACACCAAAGTCCATTTCCAAGATGGCGTAGAGTTGAGAAACGATGAACTTCGACAATCGACAGTTTGCTTTATGATTATTTACCCATAGGTTGTGTTTGCTCGGCGTATTTATAATTTAACTGTCCCGCATTGCTATTTAATGCTATTTGGACGGTGGGTAGACCTGTACGTTTGGAAGTGTTGACTACCTGCTAGCCTTCTACTTGGAAGCTTTGTGTGCCGCTTGCTAAGCTCGCTAAATGTTAGCAAGTTAGCCCAACAACATACACCAAATTAGGTACCTGGGTCGAATACATGCATTTGGGGATTATCAAAACGAACAGAATCTGCCAGCCTGTATTTATCGACGTTTTTGGTCACCTGAATGTTTGTCAAAGGGATAAGGCTGGGGTTTTTAGACAGCCGAGCCGACACCGAATTCTGTGATTAATCGGGTTTGTTTTGATTGGACAGTCGCATCGATAGGCGAAACGTGTATCGCTGAAATATCACATTTACACCTTACGTTTATTTAGTAGAGCAAAAACATTGTATTTGGGTCGATATGGATCGTAAACGTGGAAGGGATGCACCGTCGAAAGGCAGCAGCAGCGAGTCCAGCAGCAACAGTCCCGCGTCACCTGCAAGCCCAGCGCTGGATTCTGGAAAACCAGTCGGAGGCGCCAACGCATTCGCCAATGACGGCAGCTTCATGGAAATGTTCAAGAAGAAGATGGAAGAGGAGCGAAGGAAAAAAGAAGCGGAGCAAGCAATCTGCCCCGAAAGCACTGCTACCGCTGCTGCCGACGAAGGACAGTCGACAGTGGAAAAGAAGACGAGTAGCGTGGCCAGCTTTGTAAGGGGTTTGGCAGTTGCTCTAGCCAGAGACATCATTTCTATTTTAGCAGATCTGATAACCTATAGCTCAGCCTACATCTCAATAACTCAAAGCACATCCAAATTACAATTTGTTCTCAGAGCTGCTGGTAGGACTGTGTATCCAGCTTTCTAATCAGCACCACTGCAAGGCTTTTAGGCCTGCCAAATCTTACACTGCCCAGGTGAAGATGGGGGGCGTCACACCTGTTGCCCTTCCCAAAGTTTCTGATAGTGTAACCCCCTTGTCCTGTGTAAGGGTAACTGCCCCTCCGGTTTCCTTATCACCAGCTAGCATTTACACCAGACACATCAGACGTGTCAACCAGCTGGGGTGGGCTGAAGACAATTGTTCTCACTGTCGATGCTGTGTCACGTAGTCTCCATCAGTGGCAGTGGCACGCCTCCTGCAATGGCTCGTATAACGGTTTCAGTCTTCTCCCCTAACCCAGGTGGGGAAGCGGAGAGGGGGTGCCAAATTGACCCTACGGACCGGCATGGTTGCCAAGAAGCAGAAAGTGGACGATGAGGTATGTATGTTTTGTCACAAAGCTTACTTAGGTGATCCTCCATAGTGGTTAGTTGTAATTGTGCTTGTAAAGTGCACTGGCTGGGCTCCTGACCCCTCTTCACACATGCAATCTAATAGAGGCCCATGAAAACTGGAAACCGGGCCTGTACACCGGGATGAAAGTTAAGAGAATGCCCTTGTCAACTTCTATCACATGTACAACTAACTTCCAACCAATCTACTGTGTCACATATTTGGATCTGCAGTATAACCCCCTGCGTAGATATTTTAGTTTAGTCTGACTGCAGAGCGTGTTATAGTCATTCAAACCCCACATCTATTGTTGAATATTCTATGCATTTAGTTCTTGCTGTTCTGTATTGCTGCTTTTAACAAATGTTGTTTCTTCAGCACATTTCTATAAAAAAGGAGACAATCCGCACACCTCAGAGTTGCAAGCTTTCGGTCTTGGACTTTCATCAGGCAGAGTGCATTCAGTCAATGCCTACAGAGAAGCATACACTCTGCCCGATGAAGGTCTAAGACCGAAAGCTTGCAAATCCAGTAAAGCGTTGCACAAAAAAAGATATAGAAATTTCCACTAAATCCTGCACCTTCTTAACAAATGAGCGGTGACCCTTCACTACGTTTCTTCAGCGAATAAAATAACTCGGCTGAGCTGAAATGCTTGACATAAACGGGAAGCACTCCGCGTATACCGGGGGTGGGAAACCTTTTTCATTCGAGCGGCCACTTCAAATGTTATAAAGTCCTCCAAAGGCTGTACTATGAACACACACCGGGATCTCCCCCTGCACTTTAGGCCTATATTGAATGCGGTCAGCTTTACAACAGACCCCACCTTCACTAGGTCCCTAGTAAAATATAACTTGATTGTATTGCAAATGTTATTTTCAAGCTTTCTTTACAAAACATGTCGTATATTGTGTGAAACTGTATAACCTTCAAATTATGTCAGGGGCCGGATAAGAGCCTCGAGGGCCGTAAACTGCCTTCTAGACATAGGTTCCCCCACCACAGCATATACTGATCACGGCTTCCTGTTTCCCCTACAGCTTGAGTCGGGCAAAGGAGACGCCTGGACTAAATACATGGCGGAGGTGAAAAAGTACAAAGCTCACCAGTGTGGAGACGATGACAAAACCAGGCCCCTGGTCAAATGAAGAGGGGCCCTTTAATGCTGAAGGAGGAGACCTCATGCCAGAGGGAGGGAAGCATGGAGAAGAGGAGTGCCTGCTGCATAGGAATGGAGAGAAGCTGCCACAAGACCTGCGCCCATACTGCCAGACCGAGACCCAGAGCCAGAGCCAGAGCCAGCACGCTCTGCTGCCTACTTCCTCAGTTTTTTTTCTATCTCGTTTATTTTCTTTTCGGTTTATTTTTCAGTTTCATTTTTTCTTTCTTTTCCCTGAGTTGTCTTGTGGTTTTTAGCTTATACATACACAATGTGTGGCAAACTTTGTTTAATTTTTGGTGGATTTGTTTTTTTTTCCTTTATCTTTTTTTGGAAGACAATGTTTACCCTCACGTTAGCTTGTTATTCTATTGCAGATTTACTTGACAGGGTAATGCCTTGTAGATATTCAATATTTTTGCCCTCTCTGTTGGTATTTGTCATTTAAATCAGATGATTAAAAAAGATGCTAATAAAAATGCTAAGCATTAAATGACTAAGCTTGTGCCTTGCGTGACCTTGTCAAGTCTGTGGATCAGTGCATTCAGCACTATCATCTGTAACCCACAGGTGTTTCTCTGTTTGCCATTCAGATGACTTGTTCATTTTTACATTATCAACGAATGTCCATAGTATTGAGTGGCATGGTCATTACTTTCTGAAGCCCAAAGCCCATGAGAAAATAAAATACCTGCCAAGATATTAACCGTTAACTTTGACTCCCAAAGTTAAAGGGGCTCTGTGTAATATTTTTAGTAGTTTATTTCCAGAGTCCATGTTGGCCATTCACAGATGTTACCTTTTTCATGAATACTTACCATGACCTTCAAATTCTAAGTATTATGTCTCTGGGAAAATGGCATTTTTCATACATGAAAAGGGGGACCTTCTCCATGGTCTTGCCATTTTGAATTTCCAGAAACCGATGTTTTTAGCTGAAAAACTCACCATACTTTGGTCATAACAATAAATATTAGTTTATTGCTTTGTAAATATTCATGAAAATATCCAATCTGCCGGTATGCAGCTCAGTTTCAATGAGCGGCATAGTTGCAATACCTACTCTGCCCACAATCCTACACAGTGGACCTTGAATTTATTTGTGAGTGGAATTGGAACCAGGGCCACCGACAACTTTTGCTGAACCCCACACCCCACCCGTCTCTATACATACAATGTAATAATAACCCAATTCTGGGCCCCTTCTCTCCCTGGGCCCAGGACAACATAGCCGTTTGTCCCACTCTGTTGGCAGGCCTGACTGGAATATTTGTACAGAATTTCAAGCATGTTCCAGGTATCAATAGGGATCCAATATTTTGACGACTGGTTCACTACAGCCGCAACCTTCTGCCATGACTTCCGATATCTAATCAGTTCAATTACTAATTAAGAGTGGCAATTATCAGCTTGCAGTTATATGGGTATAACCAGCACAAAGGCAGCAGAGCAGACTACAGACATTTCCCTTTTCCTTCTATGTTAGTTCACAGCCGTCAGCCTGAGCATTCTCAGAAGCCCTGTTTGTGGAGACAGCTGTTGACATATCTAGGCTGATACAAGCTCAATTCTGATTTCAGGATGAATGTGTGGTCAAAAACTAATATTCCTAGATATAGGTCTGCTGCCAATTACATCATATTGCACAATTTCATTGGATAAAATGTTGGGTGCCAATGTTGAATACGCTCTTAAGATAGGAGTAGGCTTCATCAGAAACTTTTGATAGATCAACAGTTTCTCTAAACCTTGAACAGTATTGCCATTAAGCTCATTACCACAATTTCCTCGTTTCATGTGTGGGCCCAATATAAAACAGCATGAAACTGACTAAATTCAAATCATTCAAATTTAAAAGGCCAACTGTCCATTTGTCTCATCATCTTCGGCTGTCAGGTTCAGTCCAATTCCTCCTTTGGTACCAGAGGGACCATGGTCAGATGAGCTCCAGGGGTGTGATGTGGGATTTAACTCCTCCTGTATAGGCTACCCGTGTTCTGTTATCGTGTGGGATCATATTGCTGCTGGATAGGGCGGGGGCAAAGGAAGCTTGATCACAGCACAAAATTATAAAAACATTTTCATTTCCTAAATTACAAGAAAGAAAAAAACACAATCCATCATCCTGTATGTTTCTTGGCTTGAACTAAGGCCGTTTACCTTTTATTGTCATTCATTTTTTTGTTTGCTGACTTGAGTAAACAAACTTCATGAGGGGGGAGAAATTTTCAAGTAGAATAAAAAAGACATTTCCCGAAGCCCCTTTTAAGCAGTTTTGTCATGTTACATTGATTACAGAGGCCAGGATGGTGCTTATTAGGTTCTCATTACTCAATAGACAGCACCAAGAGACACAAGGACCTAGTAGGCATGAGGCAGGGGGGCTGCATTCATACAGCTTGGTAAACGCAATAAAAACAAAAGAAAAGCTTTATACAAATTGATGCACTGAAGTGCATGCGCATGTACAAATACACATATTCATACAGGTATTCAACCAACCAACCAACCAACCATTCATCCATCCCAGTCATTCATTCATTCATTCGTTCATTCATTCATTCATTCGTTCATTCATTCATTCATTCATTCATACAGCAATTCATCCAGCCATTCAAATTTCCAACCCATTCATCCCTCCCTGTCCACAGTGATACAGGTCTGTTTGTGTAAACATTGACAAAAAGGTTTTGTTACCCATTTGATAGTTAAAAACAATATCATAAAATCCAATTTGTTTCATTCCTTTTTGTCCGTTATGTTTTTTTTGTTTTTTTTTTAGTTTATCATGTCCTTTTCAGCGATTTTGATCTGGAGGCCATGCATATTCAATTTCTGTTGTCTGTTAGGCTTATTCATTCATCTCATCCACCCATCCATGCGAGTCCATCCATTCATCCACTTCAGAGAGTTTTCCTCTTGTCCCCACCCTGGCTTTGAGTGACATCTGTAGGAAAAGAAAACAGCAATTTTAATGTTTTCTTCTTTCTGCGTCTTGTCTTTTGTAAGATAACGTGTGCTGCTACCTTGGCCAGGGCTCACTTACATTTAAAAAAAAAAAAATCATGTGATTTGACCCTGGTTAAATAAAAAGGTAAAATACTACATTAAATAAACCCAGAGACCAGTGTCAGGTGGTTGGGACATTCACAGCTAAACGCAATCACCCTGACCAGAAGACAACTGGAATGACCACAACAGAATTTGACAAAAGGGACACATACAAACATACATAAAAACACCCAGACCAACACATTGGAGGACGAGCACAAGAGCCAAGTGAGCTGTTGAGGTTGCAGTATGGAGTTTGGTGGGCGCTTGGGCGATGTGGGTGAGAGTCAGTCAGGGGCTTACGAGTGGGGTAGGGGTACAGTAGCAACCTGGATGGTGTGCAGGGAAGTGAGGATGGTGGAGCGAGAGGATGGTGGAGGAGGGTTGCCTGGACAAGCCAGCTGCAGGTGAGGAGGCAGTGTGCTGGGTGAGGATGGAGGGTGGGGGTGTGAGGATTGGAGGAGGGTTGCCTGGGAAAGTCAGTTGCAAGTGGGGTGTGAGGTGAGGTGAGGTGAGGTGAGGTGAGGTGAGGTGAGGTGAGGTGAGGGGGTTTAGAGTAGGGAAGGTGTAGTAGCAGCCTGCAGGTTTGGAGGGGAGGAAGTGAGGGAGGGGCGTGTGAGGATGGAGGGGTGGGAGTGTGAGGATGGAGGGGTGGGAGTGTGAGGATGGAGCAGGGGGTTTACCTGGGAAAGCCAGCTGCAAGTGAGGAGGTAGTGCAGCTTGAGAGCCAGACTGAAGACTCTTTAAGAGATCTGAAGAGAAGACAGCACGTGGTAAAGGGGAGAGAGGGGAAGACAGACAAAGCAATGGGGGGCGGAGAGCAGACAACAAAGACGGTTAAATGATGGATTAGAAACATGGGATGAGTGATTTTTATGATTTTAAAGAAAACAGACAGAAACACAAGAGTGATGGTACAGCATGGTAATACATGAAGAAGACTGAACACAAAGGGCACACACAATGAGAAATAACTAAACTACAAATAAAGGGATGACTTCAGAGGCTAGATGAATCAACGTAATGTAATGTTCATAGGTTCCTTTGAACTAATATCAAAGAAATATCCGCGCATAAAGCGGACCCTGAATGTATTCTGCTAAAACATATCGAATCATCTTCATCCACCAACCAATATCAGCTCAATTTATTTCGGTGGATTTTTCAACCACAGAGGGACATAAAATACTACTGTCTACATCTACATCTACAGGTCAGGACAAGAACAGATGCGTTGTACATACATCATTCAGAAACATCACTCAGATGATGATCACTCAGCATGATGTAAATGGAAACAACATGAAACATTAGTACATGTAATGACATTGACATACAGTGACACACACAGACACAGAGCATCACGCCACAGAGACACAGGCAGACAGACATGCTAACCAGAGTAGAACTATACATTCACAAAAACACAGAGATCTCCCTATCTATGGACAGATATGTGGTTGTCACTACACCACATGTGCTCAGAGCTCAGGGTAATAGTCTCAGACATACTCTGAAGAAGAGAGTATCCTGAGGAGATGGTGTGATTACACAGAGAAGGGAGAAGACCGAGGGAGTAATGTTGTGACTTAGGCAGTATCCTGAGAAGGTGGTGGTGTGACTTCCTCTGTGGTAGGGACTATACGGAGCAACTGTTGGTGTTTTACTCTGCTGTACTCTGCTGTATTGAGTATACTGACCTTGGGGTGGGTGTGGTGACTTACTCTGTGAAAGTGAGTATCCTGAGCTAATGGGAGTGTTTGGGGGTGGCATTGTGATTTACATGGTGTTATGACTCCCCAATAACTTGTGGTAGGGAGTCAAGTGAGGCGGGGTGGTCTTGTGACTTACTCTGTGGTAGGGAGTCAAGTGAGGCGGGGTGGTCTTGTGACTTACTCTGTGGTAGAGAGTTAAGTGAGGTGGATGGTCTTGTGACTTACTCTGTGGTAGAGAGTTAAGTGAGGTGGATGGGGTGGTCTTGTGACTTACTCTGTGGTAGGGAGTTAAGTGAGGCGGGCGGGTGGTGTTGTGACTTACTCTGTGGAAGGGAGTTAAGTGAGGTGGGCGGGTGGGGTGGTGGTCTTGTGACTTACTCTGTGGTAGAGAGTTAAGTGAGGCTGGTGGTGGTGTGACTTACTTTGTGGTAGAGAGTTAAATGAGGTGGGTGGTGTTGTGACTTACTCTGTGGTAGGGAGTTAAGTGAGGTGGGCGAGTGGGGTGGTGTTGTGACTTACTCTGTGGTAGAGAGTTAAGCGAGGCGGGTGGTGTTGTGACTTACTCTGTGGTAGGGAGTTACGTGAGGTGGGTGGTGGTGTGACTTACTCTGTGGTAGGGAGTCAAGTGAGGTGGGTGGTGTTGTGACTTACTCTGTGGTAGGGAGTTAAGTGAGGTGGGCGGGTGGGGTGGTGTTGTGACTTACTCTGTGGTAGAGAGTTAAGCGAGGCGGGTGGTGGTGTGACTTACTCTGTGGTAGAGAATACAGTGATGTGGGCGGGTGGGGAGGTGGTGTGACTTACTTTGTGGTAGAGAGTTAAGTGAGGCGGGCGGGTGGGGTGGTGGTGTTGTGACTTACTCTGTGGAAGGGAGTTAAGTGAGGTGGGTGGTGGTGTGACTTACTCTGTGGAAGGGAGTTAAGTGAGGCGGGCGGGTGGGGTGGTGGTGTTGTGACTTACTCTGTGGTAGAGAGTTAAGCGAGGCGGGTGACTAACTCTGTGGTAGAGAATACAGTGAGGTGGGTGGGTGGTGTTGTGACTTACTCTGTGGAAGGGAGTATCCTGAGCTGCTGGTGACTGAGGCGGCGGTGCCGGTTGCGCTGGTGACACCGGGCGGGGGCAGGTTGAGCAGGGAGGGGAACTGGAAGGGCAGGGAGACTGGCACCAGGCCCCCCAGCATGCCGAAGCCCAGCGGCAGGGACGGGCCCGCCGCACCCAGCAGGGCACTGCCAGCTGACGACACCTAGAGGAGGCAAGCCCATTGAAGTTTGTTTCTATACATGCCAATCACCAATGGACAGCCATGATATATCACCAATCACCAATGGACAGCCATGATATATTCTGTTCAGTGATTAAGTGACTGCACCCTGACAAAGACTGCGAAGGTTGAGACGCATTGGTCATTCTTTTTGTTGCCTTAAAAGTAAAGCAAAAGTCATGAAACTGGAGTGCCAGTGTCCTTCTCTTTTTTTGAGGTTTATTTCTATATTGTGTAACAAAGCCATAAGGCAGTGAAAGTATGCTGTTGACTCGAAGCTAAGTTTGGAGTATGAAATGGACATTTTAATTAGCACCTTTTTTTTCCATCAGGCGACTAAATGGCTTGCTTCTGCCAGAAAGTACGGAAACATGTTACTACTACAATAATAACTCAAGGAGTCCAAGTCATGAGAGAGTCTCCAAGTGGACATGCTTATTAAAAAAGTCTTTATTTTAAAATCTAAAACCTAAGAGCATTTAAAAAAAAAAAAAAAAAACAGTTAAGTTAATTGAATGGAACCCAACCGGCTGCCTCTCACCTGTGACAGCTGCGGAGTAGTTGATGCTGAGGACACAGCTGCTGACTTGGCTGCCACGCCCCCCGTGCTACCGGCCCTCTGCCGCTGCCCTGTGGGCGCGCTGGCACTAGAGGCGGCTGCTGCTGCTGCTGCTGCTGTGGCGGCCGCCGCTGCTGCTGCTGCTGAGTGTTTAGGGGCGGGAGTGGAGAAGCTGGTGACCTGAGAGGAGGAGGAGGACGCGGAGGTGGTCTTCTGGCCCGCCGGGGAGCTGGCTGCAAAGTTACCCTGCTGCCCCCTGGGGGTGCCTGAGTGAGGGGGGCGGAAAGCTGGCGTCTTGGAGGCGGGCGAAGAGGAGGACGTTGTGGAAGAAGGGGAGGCGGAGGAGGTGTACTGCTGGGCAGCGGGGAGGGACTGAGAGGAGGGCCTGGCCTGCGGAGCTGAAGCAGCAGTGGACGGGGAGGCAGCAGCCCCGGCGGCGGCGGCGGCGGCAGCAGCAGCGACAGACGTAGGGGCCGGGGGCCTGGGGGTCAGCTTCAGGATGGGGGAGCTGGAGCTGTGGGAGGACTTGGTGAGGGTGGCCTGCATGGGCGTGATGAAGCCTGGCTGCTGCTGCTGCTGCTGCTGGGACGGAGGGGTGCGAGGCTGGGGGGGCGAGGGGGCCGGCGAGGCCTTGGTGCTGGAGTCCTGAGTGGGGTGTGAGGGGGTCGGTGTTCCCTGCTGCTGCTGGGCTTTGGAGGCCAGGTGGTGGGGGGAGGAAGAGGACGAGGCTGCGGCGGCAGCAGCAGCAGCGACAGCCATGGCGTGTTGTTGGGCACGTGCCTGCGCCGAGGCTGCCAGGATGACCTCCGCGGCACTCACCGTGCCACCCTTGGCCACCTTGCCAGCCAGGCTGAAGGCCTTGTGCTGGGGGGGCAGGAGAGGGGAGGCGGTGGGGGGCGGCCGGGCCTTGTTGCCCGTGGACGGGGAGCCTGAGGAGGAGGAGGAGGAAGAGGCCTTGCTACCAGGAGTCCGTGGCGACTCAGCCGCCCCTGAGGAGGAGTGTCTGTGAGCCTGGGCCAGCGGAGAACCCTTAGCCATGGAGGAGGAGGAGAGGGTGGGGGAACCGGTGAAGGAGGTAGAGACGTAGGGGCCCTTCTTCTGCAGGAGCGAGGAGGAGGAGGAAGGGGCGGAGGCCTGCGCGGGGCCGTCTCCCTGGATCAGGCCCTTGGCGGCGTTGCTGAGGAGGGCCAGCGCCTGGGAGATGGAGTCCAGCGAGGGCGTGCCCAGGTCCTCGTCCAGGGAGTCGGACAGGCAGATGGGCTCCGACTGGCGGAGCTGCTCGGGCTGCAGGTGCTGACGAGCCACCAGGGCGAGCGGGGAGGAGGGGTCCACCACCACCGGGGTCGCCCGCGGGGTCCACACCACCTCCTGTAGTGGAGGCCAAACACGAACACAAGCACACACACATTAATACTTCAGATTTTGATTATGGAAGCTGGTCACACCAATAGCAAGGCTAGATTAATGACTAAATGTTCTGAAGTATAAATTACACTACCAAGAAAGGTTATAAATGGTGAAAAACCGTTAGGACTTAGAAAATAAAATTAAATCGTATGGGTTTGATTTTAGAATTGATGTGGTTACTGCAGAATCCTACCTTGGATTTGACTTTTGGTGTGGGTACTATTCTTTTCTTGACCCTGGAAGCAACACAATAAGAAATGTTCAGATGTCAAGGCTTATCCTTTACAAATCTTAAAAATCTGAGAAATATACAGAACAGCCAATCAATACTAACGAGTTGCCAGTGAGGTGGTTATGGGCCATGCGGCTTTCTCTGAACAGGATCCTGCAGACACAACAACAGACATTAAATCAGACATGATGCATAACATTACTATTACAGGACAGAAAGCAAGACATAACTATGACTAATTGCTAGTTATTACATCTTGTTAGCTTCAATTTACTTTGATCATTGTACAACTAACATTCGTCTCATTTACATGACATATTTAATTCAGAATGAACTCAATAAAACTTAATTCAGAACTAAATAGTTTACATTGCACTTTCATTTAATTCCGAATTAAAGCGTTTAACACATTTTCAAGGCGGAATCATCAACATATCAACTGCACATAGAGACTGACCTTGAAATGTGTTTTTGTAAGACATTGAATAAAATTTACTTTGTAAATCAAAGTCTATAGCAATAGCTCAATGCTATAATCAGAGAAGGTCCAAGTATGAGAGTGGTCACTCCCATTGGTTCCTAGAATACCGTCAAAAACTTGCACTTCCACCTACATGGTAATGATTGGGAAAAATGAATGGGAGTCAATGGGGCTAAATATCAAAATGTATAAATATCAAAAAATATGTTCCAATTCCCAGTCATCAATCTCACGTATGTTAGTTTCCTATTAAGAACTTGGTAGGTATTATAAAAAGGAGGCATTGTCAAGTTCTTAGGGTGTTTCGTTTTTCCACCAAGGCAGAAGATTTCGACCTGTACTGACTAGCATTCTGCTAGTGTATATGAATTTGGCCCATAGAGAGTACATAATTATTCTACTTTCAATGATTTGGCCTCATATATATAGTTTGCTGACTCATTGTATAATAACTTAGAGGTGCAAAAAACAAATTCTAGCTCAAAATTCGTTTTTTTTTATGACTAGTTTCGAATGTCATTAATATTTCAGGGCAAAAAATTACATAAGAAAAGAAATACATATTTTATCTTTCGTCACTGAACCTTCTCACGGGTTACAAATTCTCTGCTCTTATAACACATGCTTTGAGAGACACACCTGGCCTGCATCCAGCCTTTGGGCCAGAGTGGTTTGACCTCCGTCTCCATGAAGGCTTTGAGGTAGTCCTCAGCCGAGAGAGAGTTCTGGGCCTCCCGCTCGTAGCAGCCCAGCTTCACCCGCACCAAGATGCACAGCAGGTTCCTATGGAGACAAACACAGTGGCAGTGGCATGGTCAGAAGTTGAACGGGTTGGCATTCTCTCAGACCAGTGGTACTGCGGCTCACATCACTTGTATTCAGTCATTCATAATCCAAGTCAGGCTAGAACTAATTTGTCTTGCATTTTGTGTACGCTTCAACAATAGGACAATGAACTTAAAGGAGATAATAATCTGTAGATCGCAAGATCTGCTTTACTTGTGTGAAAATTAGGTGATACTTCGCTTATGTTAATATTAAATGATGCTACTTGTTGGCCCAAGAGTAACTTGGTTGAAGACCGGGGTCTGTTGCTGCAACTTCCCCGCCTGCTTGGGGCTGACCTGAGTTTGTCGTCCCAGATGAATTTCTTGCGGGGTCCCATCACCCTCTTCCCCGGCTTCTCCTCGTCGTCCTCCTCCGAGCCATTCTTCTCTCCCTCTTCCGACTGCTGTCTGTTGGCAAAAACACAAAACACACACAATGACTGGGTGTCCGAAGGAGTGGAGATGGAACAACTCTAATGTGTGTGTGTGTGTGTGTGTGTGTGTGTGTGTGTGTTTAAACCATTTTAGCCTAAGTCCTCTTTGGGATAAGGCGCCCTCTCCCTATTAAAACCAGAATATCTCAGCCTCCAAAGTACATAAAAACATGAAATAAGTTGCTAGAAAAAAAGCTAGAACCTTAATTTTGCACTAGAATGTGTTCATTCAGCTCCAACATACCCACATGTTTAATAAAACAGCTCAAATCTCAAGAACCTTAATGCAGCGTATATGACGCTCCAGGACACAATGGGTTAAGACAAGCATTGGTGTGAGTGTGTATGTATACGTGTGTGTATATGTGTAAGAGAGGGTTTGAATGCTTATGTTTGTGTGCGTTAGGGAAATGCCTTACTTTGCCACCCTGGCCATGCAGTCCATGTTGAACCTTGCTATCTGCTCAGGCATCACGCTGCAGACTGCCAGCTTCAGCTTCAGGAGAGGGGTGCGCAGACGATCATCCTGTAGCAGCACAAGGACAGCAGGAGGGCTCAAAACAACTACATTGCCCTTACTTGTAGTACAGGAACACAAGTACAACTTAAAGGGGTATGCCACTATTTTGGGGCCTAATACAGTTAAAATCGTTGGCCAAGGTTTATAAAGGTAGTAAAGTGTCTTATTTTTCATGTAAGCCGTTGTCTTGCTTTAAGATAAGTTAAAAGAGGGAGCATGTCGCTAAGCTAGTGAAAGTCAATGGATCCGTGTAGCATGCTTCACGGATCCATTGACTTTCACTATCTTAGCGACATACTCCCTCTTTTAACTTGTCTTAAAGCAAGACAACGCTTAACATGAAAAATAAGACACTTTACCACCTTAATAAACCCTAGCCAACGATTTTAACTGTATTAAGCCCCAAAACAGTGGCATACCCCTTTAAGATGTTTTCAGAGGTCTAAAGCTCAATGCTGTAGATAGAACCTCCACCGCACCCGTCCCCCTACCATAGAGTGACACAAACACTTGCCTGGAAAATTAACAGTGTGCTAGAGTTCAATCAATCTTTCGAAATCAGAAAATCACACAATTTGTACAGTGTTCAGCATGCTGTTCAGCATGCTGTTGTGACCTGCTCACACACCTGTATGTTGAGGCTGAGTTTTTTCAAACGCTTGAGAAGGGCCTCCTTGTTGCATGGTACGAACGCCTCCATGTGGGAGTAGACGGCTGAGCGAGCCTCAATGGGCTGCTCCTGAACCTGCAGCTCAATACTGCAACAAATGAAAGAAGGGTTAGCTTGGTAAGCTACGTTCACACACACATCGCTACTAGTCACTTGCTTAGTGAAGGAAGTCAATAGAATGTCTAGGTGTTCCAGTGAAGCGAGGGGGCGAGTAGGTGAGGAGTACAAGCGATACGATGTGAGCTAAAAATATTAAAAGTTAAAAATATTTTAACTTCGAGCGAGGCAAGTAAGCAAGTGACCAATTAGAATGCAGAGTTCGGATAACTTACAGTACTTCTAGCTTTTCATGAGCGAGTGGCGAGTAGGTGAGTGCGAGTAACGCATGTGAATGTAGCTTAATTAGTAATGATCCTCAATGCTAAAATGTAAAGTAATGAAGGTTGGAGTAATTATGTTCCTTTAGGTCCGACAAAGCACACACCTCCCACATACAGGGAGTGGACTAGAAAACACACGTGCACACACACACATGAACACGCAAACAACAGGATGAAAACACTCACTCCAGCAAAATGTTGTTCATGTCCAGAGTGAAGAACTTCTTGCGGCCTTCTTGGTCGAATTGACGTGATGCCTGACAAAGGACAGAAGAAGGCACATTAGTCAGATCAGGAAGATCAAGACACGGATCCTAGAACAACACTGCCATTCTGGCCACAGAAAAGCGTGAAGACCATTCTTACACAACATCAATCAGATCAAATCTAAGGTGATGCATGGCTCTCTCCTGCCTACTGTAATTGGTCAACTGTAGACATTCATGTGTGCAGGGTCTTAGCACGCTCAATGAATCCAATTCTATACACTTACATTTTAATAAAAGGCAGGTTACCTATGCAAAATATGTTCCTCGGAAAACTGGCATCTAGCAAAGAATTGCTTATCTAGATAATGGCATGTGACACAGGGTCTTTGTTCTGAAAAGAATGAGCTGTCTGGCTGATGTCTCGCTAGAAGAAGCCTTCCCTGGCAGTGATGGGGAGAGAACTCTACTACATACGACACTTTGAGCCAAAACAATCTCTTGAAGGTGGATGTTTCTTGATCCTGTAGTTCTCCTGTACTTCACTGTAGTTTTTTTTTGTACATTGCATTCCTTACCAAGATTTAGCATCTGTGTGTAGTGACACAGCAGTCACCCTGTCATACCGGGCGGCATATACAAGTATATTCCACTCTCACAGCATAAATGCCACCATCCCTAGAGGTAAATGTCCTTAGGTCAGAAAGCAAAACACCAGGGTGGTATACTAAGAAGCTGGTTCAATAGTAAACAAGATTACGTTAACCTTGTGGTAGAGGTAAATCATCTAATAGAAGTGCCTGGAGTCCTCATTTTCTTAGCTAAATGATGCCTGCAGGTAGATCTTTTAGGAGGTTTACCACTTCCTGTTGGTTAACAAAGCCTGGTTCATCAGTTAAGTTAACCATGCTCTTACTATACCCCCCCCGGTACAAATTTAATGCAACCAGTTGAATCAGCTGACTGTAATAAGACTAGTAGACTAGTCTTCAAGTCAACTGTACTTGGTTAGATGGGAAAACACTACTTCCTGAACACAGGATCGACATCTCTGCCCATTCTTCACTGAACTCAATGTTGTCCTCGATTCTACAGTCGTACATATGCTCAATTTTCCACTGGCTGTTTTCCCAATGAGCTCCAAGTCGCTGTAGGCTGTTTGCTATCCCATTCTTCCACTGAGCTAAAAATATCCACTGCGTATCTTGAGAGTGCTGCCATTTTGAGTATGCAGTTACCTACCACAGCAGCAAAATTAGTACTTTTAAGTTACTGTAACCGAGGCTTGACATGCTAACTGTGCAAAAAAAAAGGTGCGGACGTGCTGAGCAACCTAAGTAACAGAGGAGGAAGTGGTTTCACACACAATGCTTTCCCTCCCTTCACAGACCACAGTCAAGCAAAAGAAATCTCAGCCAGTTAACACACTGACATGACACGAAAACAGTTTATTGACTTTTACCATGCAGCAAAATAAATACACTAAAGTAATTGATGTCATATGTTATTATCGTATAACAAATAAATCTCTTAAGCTCTTCATACATCCTGAGTGTCCTTTCTTTAAAGTCGTCTCCTCCTACATGTCCCTCATCTCGTCATCTCTCCCTCTTCCTCTTCTCTCTACCTCTCAGTCCTCCTCCTCCTCCTCTCCATCCTCCTCCACCTCTCCGTCCTCCTCCTCCTCCTCCTCCACCTCTACGTCCTCCTCCTCCTCCACCTCTACGTCCTCCTCCTCCACCTCTACGTCCTCCTCCTGCACCTCTATGTCCTCCTCCTGCACCTCTACGTCCTCCTCGACCACCTCTCCTCCTCTCCTTACTGTCAGCCTCCTGCAAGAGAAAGATTTACTCAAAGCTTGCCAGGCTAACAGAGAACCATGCCAGTGTCCATTCCTGCAGCTTATCTAGAACTTACTGACATTCTCACAGCGAGCATTCAGGAATTGGAAAGTTGGTTTACCGTATGAACCGAAAAATGCACTTTTACAAACAATGACAACAACATGGATGTTAGCAGGTAGTCAGCACGGTATTAACAAGTCGTTCCCTGTTAAGCACTTTGGCTCCAAACGTAACTGGTGAGGGAAGCGGCACTGGCACAGTTCTGGACAATCCTGAAAACGGAGTGTGAGATTGCGCAAGCTTTTCTATGCTAGTCAGACCAACGCCCTTCTGGGAGAGTGAAGAGGCATGGCTGCAGCTCTGGAGGACAGCCAGGGCACAGCCCTGCTCTTCCCCCCAGTCATCTGTGGCCCTCGGTGGGGTGCAGGCCCTTGGTGGCTCGCCTGTGGGACGGCTGGCAGCTCGGAATGGGAGGGGTGGGGGGTGGAGTGACAAAACTGAACACGGATACAGGATGTGTTTTAAAAAGAAAAGAGGCGTCTAAATATGGATCGTCAGCATACGAAAATGGGCGTGGGGTCGATCCTGAGTGCCACAACAAACTAGAAGGCTAACTGACCTAAAAAGGAATCAAGTTGTCCAACATGAGCATTTTGACCTCACACACACACACACAGTAACATAAGAACCAAGAAAAACAAAGGTGCAAAACAGTTATAATAGTCTTCTTCCCATCCTGACACAGAGGACGATTCATCAACTTCAACTCAAATTCCCATAACTCTTTTACTCAACATTCATATAATTTCCTCCCTCACTACAAATCTGACAAACCAAGAGAAAGGAAACAGCAAAGCTTGTCTTCTCTCTCTTCCAACACCATGTACATTTCTTTAACTGCTTCAACTGCCTTCAACCAGTTGGGACTGGACTCTGGCTGAGGAAACTACTTTTGTGGGGACTAGGGCTGTAACGATACACTCAACCCACGATTCGGTTCGTATCGCGATTTTTGACCTACGGTTCGATACACCTCACGATTTCTGAAATCAAATCATAAGGCTGTTTTCTGGACAAATGGGTAATAAAACTTTAACAGGGTGTATCACGATACTGCCTCCTCGTATCACAATACAGTATAGTGACTCTGTGCATCACGATTTCTCGGTTCGATACAATATCGTTACAGCCCTAGTGGGGATACTTGAATTGTGGGGACACTTGTGTGGCCTTGTGTGGCCCATCTGGAGTTATTTTGGGAGGGAAAGCGAATAGATGAGTTAAAAACTGAACTTCACAATTTTGCGCCACTCAGGCCTCCAGCCTTTGCCTAAGGCTCAAGCCTGTGCATTTGCATTTGCTGACTTGGCTGACGCTTATGACAAAATGAATGCAGGGCTGACTGAACTGGGTTATGCATAAAGCAGGTGCACAACTGGCTCCACGCAGGGGGAAGGACCAAAAAAAAAAAAAAAACCCTGTATGTACGCTGCTGCAAAAAAATACCTGCCAACGACTACTTCGTTCCAGCTTAAGAATTTAAGGGCCCGAAAACAAGACTTGTAGTAGAACCAGTGAGTGAGTGGCAGTGGGGAGCTTACCGCCCGCAGGTCCTCGATGCGCTTGACCAGGGGTCCCGGCAGGCCGCTGGGCAGTGGCGGTGGGTTGAGGGGTCCTTTGGGGATCCGGCCCGCCGCTGCCACACCTCCGGGTACCACCACAGCCTTCTGACCTCCTGGCAGCAGGTTCCCGTTCTCCGCCTGCTGTCGGGGGCTGGCGGGCGTGGGAGAGTCCAACAGGCCGAAATCCAGGTCCCCCATCAGGTCCTGCAGCATCTCGTTGTCATGGGCGCCGCCCAGCAATGACATCACCGCCGGGTCGGTGGTCAAGTCGGACATGTTGAAGTCGCCTCCGGGCGTGGTGACGGCAGTGCCCAGGGGGACGGCGTTACCGGGCGGGGGGTGGGAGTTGAGCACGGCCACTGGGGGTCGCTGGGTGGCGGCAGGGTTGGGCGTGGCGGTGGCATTGGCAGCGTTGGGGCCTCGGGTCACCTTGACTACGCCCGGCTGCTTCTTGCGGATCTCCTCCTTCTCGCGGGCGAAGCGGCGCAGCATGGCCGCCAGGTTCAGGGAGTCCTTCATCAGCTTCTTACGCTTCTTCTTCTCTGGACGGTTTAATGACGACACCCTGAACAAGGGAGAGAGGAGAGGGAACATGACTCCCAGGTTTTACTGAATGATGATACCGTAGGTCACTCCCAACCCTTTTTTTAGACCAAGGGAGGACAGACAAAAAGAGAAAAACGTTTTTGATACACAGTTCATTGTTTGAGAACAATTCATTGTTTCAATGCTTAAAACAAGGCCAATCAAAGCCACAACCCCAAGGCAACCTATCCCCAATATGGCCATCACCACAGGCAACAGTTTTTTTCCCCCTGGGTCAGATTGTAATAAAAGTTATGTGTATTAAAAAACACAGAAAAATTGGGCAGGGGGCTCCCCCATCATTTTCAATACCTGGCAAAGCCCCTCCATAAAAGTACTCATCTTGATCTAAAATTGTGCCATGAAATCTGTGGTTTAGGAGGTTGTTAATTGTCTTCATACACTCACCCTGTCTTTGGCACCCGCATCTTTCTTGGTTTCTTCTCCAGCTCCAAACCACCATCTTGCTTTTTCCGCCTTTTCTTGATCACTCTTTCCTCAATGGCTGGCGCCTTCTCAGACAACAAAAGAAAACATGACGAAAAAAATAAATGAAAATAATCTACAGTGAATGAACAACAATGAGCTGCAGAGTAAAATGTTCTCCAAAAAATATTCTCCAAGCAGGCATTGTGTTTTACTGGTCATACTTCAAAAAGCCAAATATTTCAATGGGTGTTATCTAAATGCATTAAAATGACTGCATTGACCTATTAAAGTTTCAATTAATAGATTGGCCGTCACAGTACCAATGGGGCGCTAATCGTGCACAGATGCATGTGTAATTTTTTTCTCATTATTCTTCCAATGAAAACAATAATAATAATAATGTGACATCTGTTATCTCTCAAGTTACTTAGGGCTTAAAGCTTTGCTTTGTTACCCTTTTCAATAATGTCTTTATCCACAACTGCACACAGAGTAGGTGCTCTCCAAAAAACAAAAAAACAAAACAAAAACCCATTTGAATATGCAGTATGTTTTTGAATCAGTCCCACCTTAAGATGATTTCCATCCTTAGTTGTGTCGTCCCCCTCTGAGTCTGAAGCTGGTCGGAACTGCAGGGTGCCCGTGTTGATGTAAAAGCCGCCCAGCTTAGTGGTCAAGGACGCGGGCACCAGCTCATCATACTACAGACAGGACAGGACAGGACAGGAGGAGACACACAGCAATGTTACAAAGCTTAAGGGAAAGCATTTCTTGAATTATTTACACAGACAAGGCACAATACACACTAATGCAAATGTGCTGTGGTATCCTGGGGGCTTAATTTGAACTCTAATTCTAATCAAAGATTTTATAAAACCACAACTGACCAGTTCTTTCTTTGCTATTACATAACATTATGATACACTAAGCTGAGGCTTTTTACAGAAAGCAAATTACAGTTGACGCAGGACTCTAGCCTGCAATTAAAAGATGGTCTGTGGCAAATGATGAGAGCTCTTGCCCTATTCCACAGACTACAGTAATCGTGCAAATGTCCTCCCATTGAATATTTTATATAACACGCGCATAGGTCTTTGGAGAGTACAAGTCTCAAACAGTCAGACCGTGTCAAAAAAATGCACGCTCTCGCTGACTAATGAGGAGGCCGAGTAATTAACAGTGAATAATGTAGCGCATCTCCACAGTACTCACGGCTTCTGAATTATCTATGAAGGGGTCCGTCTCGTCGTAGCCGTATCCGATGTCCACCAGATCTTGGATCCTGTCCTTTCTCTTCTTTTTGCTCGGGTTTCCCCCCTGTTACAACGACATGGAGAGAAGACCTGAAACGTCGGTCTACTGCAGAGGCTCCCAACATTTTTTGCTACGGGACTCCATTTGACATACCAAATTTCTGAGAACCCCATCAACTTTTTTTCCCACGACCAAAAAAACATCACTGAGCTAACTTGCAGGCTGTTAGACTACGTATAGATATTTATGGCAGTATGCAGTGTTTCAATAACAATATTAATTAGTTTATATTACGGTAATTATTAATATTTATTGGTATTCTTTTTCACACCTGAACATTTCTGGGGACCACGTTTGAATTCCAGGCGACCCCATATGGGGTCCCGAGTCCCGACCCCAGTGTTGAAAAACACTGATCTACTGACAATCACCACGTTCATTTATCCATTCATGTCATGTATCCTTTATTTAGCCAGGATTGTCCCATTGAGCCTAATGCTGGATCTCAAATGGTGCACTTGTGCACTTCAGTGTTCATGTTTCAGTTACGCACTGAAACATAGTGCCCGAAGTGCACAAGTGGACCATTTGAGATCCGGCATAAGTGTCTCTTCTGCTGCCAGGGAGTCCTGGTTGGCTGTTGGTTGGCAGCCAACAAAAACTTCCAGACGCACACAAACACATTAGCACATCATAAGGAAAATAAACTTACATGAAACATTCACACATGATGAGGAGCAGAAACATGCAGAAATTTCTTTGAGGTTTGATTAGATTAGTCCCCTTGGGGTTAACAGTACACTTTTTGTCTCCACACAATGAAGCACCATCACACACATCACATGCATCTAGATTTTTTTAGCAGTGGAACCCTTGTGCACTTACATATTTGCTCTCAAACTTTTTGGCAAGTGCTTCCACCTCCATCCTCTCTTTTGCATCGTCACCAAAGGGATCGTTGGGATCAAAGTTGGGAGTCAGTCCTTGAGGAGGCGGTCCTTGAGGAGGCTTCTTCTTCTTTACCTGAGCATGAATTACAGAGTGTGGGTGAAATAGAAATGGGAAAGGCCCAGAGCAGTATGAGGCAAACATTGTGCTGTAACAATTCAAATAGTTATCAAGACAGAGATATTGTAATATGATTTAACACTATGAAACTGTCCCTTCTTGGATACTGCCTCTTGACAGACATTTAGAGTTCTGCCATACTGTATGAACTGCATTCAAAACAAATCCAAGAAAACAATTTCACAACATCAGCAAGTTGGCCTAAAGAAGGCCACCTCTTATTGTCAATTTAATGTAAAGCTCTCTATTATCTGCAACCCTTCCCATTGTTTCGCTACAGGGAAGTATTTCTTTTTTTAAACAAGATAATCTCTGATGGCTTGACTGCCAATGCTAAACAGTATGCAAGTGTTTTTATTATTAACAAGACAGTTTTTGTATACATGGGGCAAATGCTTGAAGACACGAGCAACTAACAAAAAAAATATTAATTTTTTTGACGCTTAAATGCGTGGAAACTGTTGCATAGATATGTCCACCTCCCACTAATCAATAGAATCAACAAAGAAAACATTCACATTTACAGTTTAGATACAGCTTTACCACGTCTGATTAAGAACTTGAACTTGACGCTAGAGTAAACACTGACGTAGCTTACGCTACTCCACGTTGCTGACGTGATATCATGCAGCCCATTGTTTTTGTAGCGAATGCAACATAAGACACAAAGTAAAGTTCATCGATAATTCCACATGCATGTAGCATTATGTAAACACAATTCCACCAGGACTCAATTTTTTGCCATCAAAAGTAATGCACCTTTTGCACGCATACGCTGCAGACACTATGTGGCCTGTCTGCACTTGACAGCGCCTACCAGAAATCGTGCACAAATGGGGGGAACTTTTGGGTTATCTTACCTGAGTTGCTTGAACCAGCTCGCTGTAGTTGTATTCTGCAGATCCTTTATCACTGGGCTCAGACAAGGATAAATTCAAACGCACCGTGACTGCCCTGGGTTCTCCAGAAGTTCCGTCAGCAACGTTACCATTTCCTTTCATGTTACCGAACATGCTACTACCACCTCCTGGCCCGGTTGCTGCACTTCCAATCCCTCCATTTTTCCCGTGGCTGGTGTCATTATCCTCCTCCCGACGTCTTTTCTTTGTTTCCGAGGCTGGTGAGGTGTTAAAGGTGGCGAGAGTGACGAAAGGTACCTTTCGCTGTTCGGCCATTTGATGCTGACCCGGCTATATTGCTCCCTCGCTCAAAACAAAGTAGAGCGAGACTACTCTGCACAACTAGCTAGCTTTTCGGCTAGTAATTGGGCTAAAACAGCTAGCTGGCTAGCTATTAGTCGACATCCACTTGACGACTTGGCTACATAAAATATAAACTTATCCTGCTGGGCAAAAGACAAACGGAAATTGCCCGAGCCCCCTTGACTTTCTTCGGAACGTGGTGACAGAGATAAAATATGATAAACGAAGAGTCCATGAAATTGATAGCAAGCTAAAACACTACAGCATCTTTCAAGGAGGCCATTTTATATATCAGTAAATGGATTTATTCAGCTCAGGTCACTGGGCTGGGCGTGAGCATAGAAGAAAAAGCGGAAACAAGCGGCCCTGAGACAAAATAATGCCCAATAGCGGACTTCTCTCCTTTTCTTCGCCCGCCCAGTTCACAATGTAGCGCGAAACAAGGAGGAGTCGTTTCCGTGGACTTCAGCGCGGGAGATTTGCCATGCATTGACCAGAATGAAGATAAAAGAACATCCAGCCTTTGTTTGACAGACGTAAAGCAGAGGCCTAAATAAAATAATAAATAAACAACACTAAGCTGAGAAATGAGATGTGCCTCTTAGGCTATGAATAGGTAAAGAATAAAAAGTCGTGTTTTTTATTGTTTCCTTTTTTCTTTCTTTTGCTAAAAAGATTTTTTGATGAACAATATTGCAACTGGGAAAATATAACAACCTATATAACTATTATACAAAATATTAAGACCACTTAACTTAAAGATGCATATATGTACAGCAACAAATATATCACAATAGCTTGAATTTGCACAAAGTAGTAGAAAGCATGCATGCACACTGTGTTGAACAGTGTGTTGTGCATAGACTGTAAAAGGCAAGCTGTAAATATTTTGCCTGCCAGTGACTTTGGAAGACAACAGTGTGTTTGTGCACATGTCCACAGTTCAGATAAATAAATAAATAAGGTCGTATCACAGAGACACCCGGTTGTCTTTGGCCCACTTCTTTATGATCCTGACAATGTAATCCACCTCGGGGTTCCCTGTGTTCCTCAACAAGGGCAGGACCTCCCTCAGAGTTTCCCTGCGAATATATATAAAAGCACATAATGATAAGGCAGAAAGAATATTAGACTGCACTCTGAAACAATACAGTGTGGGGTTTTGTAAGTAATGTGAGCGTCAAGTTACCTTCAAATGTCAATTCAAATCGGCCTATTGAAAAGCTGGAAAGCGTGTCGCTGTTAAATGTCTCCCATACCTTACTCTCTTACAATAACTGTCATTTAACAACACATTGTGCATTTGCCTATTGTACATGATCAGAGGTTGTTGGTGATTTTAGGACTGCCACGGCTCTGCAGGCAGTTCAAGAGCAAAGTTTTTTTCTAGGGTCTTAAATTGCCACTGGTGCTTCTGCTGCTCACCCAGTATTTGTATGTGAAGTGTATTAGCCTTGCTAGTAATGCCCTCTTTTCGACGATTTCACCCCAAGAGTATCCAATAATTTCTATTTCTATCTTTTATGCCTTTATTTGACAGGACAGTCGAAGATGGTGACAGGAAGCGAATGGGACGGAGAGACTGGGGAGGATCGGGAAATGACCCCGGCTGGACTCGAACCGGGGTCCCCGTGGGTGGGCATGCAAGCCCAAATGTGGGGGGCTTAGCGCGCTGCGCCACAGCGCCCCCCCCCAATAATTTCTAGTTCTAAGTGCAATTACTAATTGGATGCTCCTTGTTGAAATCCGGGAAACATGGGCGTTACTCGTCCTTCCCTTTGAGAAAGTTCCCGTGTGTTCCAGTGTTGGCCTGAAGGGAAGAGGTTTGTACCTTGGCTGCCGGCCGGACAGGACCAGCTGAAAGATCCCCACGCAGGCGCCCCTCTTGCCCTCCCAGAACTCCGGGCTCGGATCCAGCCGCTCAAGGACGTCAAATGCCTTTGCTGCATAGTAGAACTGCCCCATCTTTAGAGAACAAGAAAAAATCGAAAAAGAAACACCGCTCACTCCTCCAAACTTAATTACAGCGATTGAAACCATTATTTTGACGCTATTTAGTTTTGCTTTAAGTTCTTCCAGTGATAAAGTGGGCAGGTAGTAACGCTAACCTTGTAGCAGTCATTGGCAATGAGGTTGAGCAGGTTGACAGAATCTGCGGACGTCTCCAGCTTGAGGTAGAGCTCCCAGGCCAGCCGTGGTCTCTGGTTCATAATGTCTGCCGTTGTCAAGGGAGGGAAAATGTTGTCTGTACTGTATGCTAATTGTATATTTAAATGCACCGTCATATTGTAGAATTGCCACAAGGCAAAATTGAAAGGTTAACTCACAGCAGCGTGCCAGCCAGCTCAGGTACACAAAGTCATTCTTCATCTTCTCACTCTGGATTAACAGGAAAATCTGAAAAGGTTTTACAAGAGTCATGAAGTACCACAATATGTTCCAAATGAATGCTTCCAATTACCTTAGAGGAAAAAAGAGCAAATCTTGCAGGGTCAGAAGTTCCTTTACCTCCTCTGCTTCTTTGTAGTTGCCCACAGCAGCTTTTGCTTGGCCATAGTTGAAGTTGAAGGTATCGTCATTGTAGAAATAGCTCTGCACAATGGATGGAAATAATTTTAGGAAATATTTTTAAAGTAAACAAATCCATCCTGAAGTACAATATGTGCACCGGGGTGGTTTAATCCACTTCCGTAGTTTTTCACCAACCTTGATGGAGTTGAGGTAGATCAGCACATCCTCAAACTGGCGAAGCAGGAAGAAGCAAGAAGCCATGCACTGCCTGCCAGGAATTGTGTCTGCGGAGAAACAGGAAAATGCTATTGTCAATGTGCTGTTGCTAACTGTTACAGTATGCATAAGCAGAGGCAACTATACCATAGAGCAGGGATGTCAAACTCAGGCCCGGGGGCCAAATTTGGCCCGCAGAGCCATTTTATTCGGCCCGCAAGATCCATTTCAAATGTTTATTACATTTGGCCCACATACACCATTAATGTATAGACTGTAGTGCCGATCTCAAAGGTTTCGGAAGTGTGGAGTTTTGCAACTTGTTTCAGTCAAGGACACCGAGATAGGAAGTGAACGGCCCTTCCACGCTTTCACTGTGTTATTGCAATAAAGTCTTGCGAATCCATGCAACCATGCACACAACCATGTCAACGAGAGCGTGTATGCCATCACAACTTTGCATCAAGCAAATAATATGCAACAGCTTGCAATACGAGCACGAGAGAGAGAGAGAGAGAGAGACGCGTCTTCCAACAGGTGACATTGTAACGCTTGCATACAGCCTGGCTACTGTACCCCGCGACGCTCTTCATTAGGCCTAGTGGTAGGCTATACCCACAAGTATTTTTTCATAACGCGCTGTCCCGTTTTCCCCCGAAGTCGTTCTAAAATATCGACAGAGATTTATGAGTGTCGCGGACATGATTTTTTTTTACACATTGGACGCATTGGCTAATAAGACGCTCTGACAGCTTTTGACAATATTTTATTATTCTATTATATAGGAAGTGTGTTTCTGAATCTCTCTCTCTTTTGTCTTAAGCCTGCTTAGACTGATTGTGGTTTTCAGTTACCAAAAAAACCCAGAAAGGGATGCAAAATCTTTGCAAAAAATGAGAAAATGCCGCAAAATCTTTGCAAAAAAATGAGAAAATGCCGCCACAAAATCAGGCATTTTGACCGCAAAAATCACAAAATCCCAGTGCAAAATCCTGGAGGGACTGTATAGTGTAACATGGCTTGAAAATGAAATTTGCTGTGAAATTTACTATGAGTATGAAGTGCATGCATGCACAATTTTAGTCCATTTTTAAAAAATAATTGTTGAGTTCGGCCCGCGACTTTGTTCCAGATTTTGCTTTCGGCCCTCAGTCAATTTGAGTTTGACACCCCTGCCGTAGAGAGTCTCTACCATAGCCAGTAGCCAGAGTTCAATACTCACCACACTCGCTTGCAGAGCCTCCCACCAGCTGGAAAAGCTGCTGTGCCACCTTCAAGTGGTCTCTCTAGAGAATTCAAGCCCACAGAGGATTGGGTGAATACTTACAGACTACGTTTCATCATCAGAGCATTTCAGTATGATGACCAGGGCTGGGTTGGTAACATGACATACAGGGCATTTTCCCAATGGGCCGACAGTCCCCAGGGGCCGATGCTGGCCCACAGTTTAGAGCAGGGGTGGAGAACCTATGTCTCGAGGGCCAGGGGTGGAGAACCTATGTCTCGAGGGCCAGGGGTGGAGAACCTATGTCTCGAGGGCCACAGGGGTGGAGAACCTATGTCTCGAGGGCCAGGGGTGGAGAACCTATGTCTTGAGGGCCACAGGGGTGGAGAACCTATGTCTCGAGGGCCAGGGGTGGAGAACCTATGTCTCGAGGGCCAGGGGTGGAGAACCTATGTCTCGAGGGCCAGGGGTGGAGAACCTATGTCTCGAGGGCCAGGGGTGGAGAACCTATGTCTCGAGGGCCGTTTTATCTGGCCCCCGATATAATTTTAATGTTATGCAGCTTCACATGAAATATGACATATTTTGTAAAGGACTCTTAGAAAGTACATTTGCAATACAATTCAATTATATTCAGGAGATCTAGTGAAGGTGAAGGTGGCTGCCTTCAATATAGGCCTAAAGTGCAGGGGGAAATCCTGGTTTGTGCTCATATGGTCCTCGGAGGACTTTTACGGCCCTTGGTGGAATTTGAAGTGGTTTAGAGCAAAGAATATAGAATGGATAAGAACGCTCTCTTGCTGGAAAATGCATTGGCCATGGTGTAGTGCGGGAGCGTAGCCTGAGAACACGGTGAGCATGTTAAGTGGGTGCAACGCCATGATGGATAAAAACTGTAACACCGGAAACTCCGCAATTTGAGTTGCATTGTGGGTGCAAGCAACTGCTACTGCAAGTTCCGGTGGCGAAATAGGATGTCCAGTTGTCAATGTACAGTTTGTGGCCAAATTAACTACAGCTGTGGGTCAGCGTATATTGACTCCATTCGCAGCCATGCCGTACTACACTCTTATGACATCAGTAAGCCGTCTTATCTCTAGCATCTTTGGTTAAGAGGGTGCAGCCTGAGATTCTAAGAAGAGAATATATCTTATCCAGTCTCTCTGGTGCAGCCACCAAGTTAAATATAGCTCGATGGGTGCAGCCCATTGTTACATCTTCAATATAGACATTGGACTGAGCCAAGGACGATATATACAGTAGTAGTGCGGAAACGGCTTGTACTGTATGTGTGAGGGACCAGTTCAAGGCAAAAAGGCAGAGGTGTTGTTTTGGTTCCAGTGCAGCCCTGAGCCTGCCATACAGTATACAGTATATAAGCCAAAGCCACACTCACCGAGCCCACCTCCTGACCGAGGGCTGCATGCACAACACCCTTTATTATGTACTCCTGCAAGAGATTAGAAGATCATTAGTTCATATGGTGATGCACGTTAATGTGGTGAAGCCCTAGGGTAAGTATGCCTACAACTGAACTGTCCCTTGGCATTGATTGGCATAGAACAGAGTAAGAATCGAACACACTGACACATGTGTCACACACTTACTGTACGCTGGTGTACATTAAGCCTAACACTGCCTTCAGCCTGAGAGGAGGAATGGGTGGGAGACAGAGAGAGAGGAACAGCAATGGAGTGAGGGGGTTACCACAAGCTGACACTGCACTGATATTTTAGTTCACTGCAAAACAAAGACTCCTAAACTATCACATCACATTTGCTCTTATAAGGTTGAGCCTCCATTTTGTAAGGCATGCAGCATCTGCAACGCAATCTTGTTTCAGGTGTACACAAAACAGGCCTTTATCTTCATGCATTTCTTACTGCACTGATACACTAACATCCTCATGACAAAAATGAAGGCGATTATACTGTGGTGTGGATTCCTTTTATATCCTAATTTGTCAGCAATTAGACATGTCATCAGTTAGGGAAATGGCCGTGGTGCTTTGGTGTAGGACAGTGGTTCTCAAACTTTTTAGAACAAATGCCCCCTTGACCTCATCATAAGCCTCCTAAAGCCCCCTTGACCTCATCATAAGCCTGTCAATGCCCCCCTTAGTATTGAAAAATAAAATAGACTTATGCCCCCCAATGTTAGCTAAGCCCCGCCCCACTCAGTTGTATCCTTCTCAACGCCCCCCTAGGACTCCCCAATCCCCCGTTGAGAAATACTACTGTAAGAGATGCTTGTTTGACAAACCTGTGGATGACTGGGTTCCATTTCTTTGGTGAGATTGAAAGCCTCTTGAACATCATCTGAAATCATAGCCAAAGGGCGGAAAGTTATCACTCAAAAAAGAGACAGTATAGGCAATTAAACTAGGCAGTCCAGTCAGTGAAACGCACCTTGTCTGAGATAATAGATGATCAGATTGAGTCTGGCTTCAACAATCACGTCGACAAGTGGAGGAAGGACCTGCATAGCCCCCTCCCCATTCCGGAACACAACCTAAAGACAACACAGTTAAAATAAAAATAATGATAATTATATATAATAATTATTTATATTAGTAAATAATAATGATATAAACAGTTATTATTATTTAAACAGTTTAAGATCGTTGCAGGAGAAACCCTTGTGCAAAATAAAATTGACAATAAAATAAAATGAAATCAATTGTCTCACCAGATTGTGTCTGATCAAATCTTTGGCAAACTCAAATGAGGAGGAGGAGGATGAGGATATCTCAATCAAGTTCTTCAGTTCTGCCTGGGAAACAAGTCAGCAACAAAGGGTCATTTTAGTCATAGTAAAATAACTAGGGATGCACGATGTGAAAAATGTTGCCCGATACCGATATCCGATACTGATCTTGCGTTTTTTGGCCGATAACCGATATTAGCCGATGCCGATGTTTTTTATTTTTCTTAAAAAGAGATAACATTTAATACAGACTGACAATGATGCAAACTGAATTTTTGAATGTCCTCTTTTTAATTATTTTATTTTTGTGGCATTTTTTTAACTCCCTGTGATAAAACTAGATAAAAAACAGAGACAAACAAGAAGACAAACAATAAAAGTCACCGTCAAGTCCAATCTTTTAGAACCGTAACATATAAAAAAAACATTGGCGTTAACATCGGCCCAGTTTTACCCATTGGACCGATGTCCGATGTGTGGAAATATAAAATATCGTCCGATACCAATGTTAAAGGCCGATACATTGTGCATCCCTAAAAATAACAGCAGAAGCATGTTTGGTCTTCAAGATGTCAATGTGAAATTCAAACATTATAACATTATCATACATCCCTCAATGCAAACAGAATTTCAAAACGACATTTAAAAAAATCCATTTAAACAAGAGTGAACAAACAAAAAAGTTATTTTCCAACTCATTCATGTCACACAACCACCACCACTATGAAAGAACAGATTCCCTCATGAACATGGTAACAACACAGACGTCAAAACACCCCATATTCGATCGTACCTCCGCTGCCTTCTGATTGAAGTGTCTGAAGTAGTTGCAGGCCTTGAGGTTAAGGGCGATGGTGGAGTCGGGAACCCTCTGCAGATAGACGGCCAAGACTTCCTGGGAGACGTCGTAGTAATCCAGCTTGTAGTAGCACAGAGCCACATAGGCATTCAGGGCCAGGAAGTCCCTGAGAGCAAAACACCGGTGACAAGTCATTTAGGGAGCCTGCTGCAGAGCCCAGGCCAAGTCACACTAATTGCTTCTCTGAGGAGTTGATAGGACCAGTAACACACTGTTTGTCAGAGGTGTTTACAACCCATTCTCTGGCAAGCCTGTTGCCTAACTTGGTCTACCCCGGAAGGTTTGCATTTGGAGTAATAACTGTGCAAGAAAAGGCCACTAAAAGTCCCTTCACATAATTTCCTATTTTTATATACCAGAGAGGTTTCCAAATCTTTCCCTGAGGGTATATAAATGGATGAATATGTGTCAGAAACCAAAAAACATTTCTGCCATTTGTTATGAAACAAATACATAGCCCAGCATAACTTCTACAATTTGACAATGCTCAAATGTCATTTGTTGAAAACATTTCCATATGATATAACACATCATCATACATAGATGTGTCACCTGTTCTGCAGCAGGATGCGCTTGTAGATGTCGATGGCCTCCTGGTAGTGCGAGCGCATGTAGTGGATGGAGGCCAAGCTCAGCTGGTCCTCTGTCATGTCCTCCAGCTTCTGGTGGAACACCATTAACTTCTTCTCATCGTTGAACTGCAATGACAAAAGACAAAAAGATTCACAAGAGCAGACTGCTGTCGGAAACCTGCTTCAGAAGTTTCAGAAGGACAAAAAAACCTCCACAGTTTCCTCCCACCACAGGTGAGTTTAACAGGCCTGTTTTGAGTACCCACTACTGTACAATCAGCTGATTCAGAGCTGGTTGTATCGAATTTGTGGCAGGGATTTCACTTTTTGAATTGACACCTCTGCACAAGAGATGTGGTTAGGAAGTATAAATAGCCCTTCCTGCCATGCAAACTACTTTACATTTTAAAAGGCAAGTGGAAAAAAAACACAATCCTTTTATAAAGGAGAGAGTCTGACGAGTGGAAACACATGACGCAACGCCTTTCACTATGTGAAAGCATTAGCCACAGAGGCAGAATGAAAATCAGACCAAACACAAACACAAATGTGAGGCAAACCTTGTGTGCCAGGTGGAACAGAAGGCGATTCTGAAGTGGACTTTTGGGAGCTACGTTGGAAAAGAGAAGGGAGAAATAAGGTTAACACATGCCAGTAAGTTAATTCTGTTCATTTTAGCTCAGCAACATTGGGACACTTCACAGGGGGAGACAAAGGAGCTGTCCCAGACTCAGGGAGAAGAGAGGCCCCGAATTGTGTCCCAATTACATACATTGAGAGGAGGGCCCTTTGTCCCGGGCCCGGTTAAAGCTGCTGGCGGCTCTGCCTCCATGTGGAATACTGACCTTTACTGCCCGCCTCCTCTGCCTCCTTATAAAATCCCAAGAGGAAGAGAGTGCAAGCCAAATACACCCATACATCAGGACGGCAGTCTGGCCTCTCTGTCAGAGCTTTGTACTCCTGAAAGTGGGCATGCATATGGAAGTTATTATGATAATTTGGGTGGAAAACAAAACAAGACAACTAAATATGTTAGACTGCAAAGGCAAACCTGCATTGCTCGCTTGTGGTCCCCCAGGTGAAAAGCACAATATGCCAGCCACAAGTCTGCATCTTCGCCTCGTTCTCCAATGCTGCGCTGAAACTGATTTAAACAGATTCATTAGTTCGCTATCTGAAATTTGGATTAAACATGTACGCATATACATCTTCGTTCTCGTAATCGTCCGGCTCTCGCAGGAGAGCGGCTTTCAATGTGGTGGATCAATCATCAAAGTGCTTCATGGGGTCCGCGCAGACCACTGCACTCGAGAAGCTGAGATTAGATTATGCGGCGTATTGGGCAAGATCGCTGGCCGTGGTGCTGAAGTACTGCCATGGCCGAGAAATGTCTATGCAGTAAACATTCTCCAGCTCAGGAGTACAGGGCGCCACTGAGAGCTTGGGCAGTATCTGCGCCTATAGATATGTACGAGGTCTGCGCGAACACCCCCCGGCTGATGATGGTCAAAGAGCATTGGAGCAGGGTGAACTGGAGAGGATAAGGCAAAACACCTGAAGAATCGATCAAACAGCGGCAGAAGGGAGGCGAATGGGGAGGTGGTAGGTGCAAGTGAGAAAGAAAATTTCTGACTAGAGACAGGTGAGCAGAAAATAAATGCTGTATAGTTAATTAATATTTAATAGTAGTGCCCTACGTCACAAAACAGGCTTCAGCTGGAATTTGATGTTAATTTTGTTTTGGTTTTTTTGCTGCATAACTTGCTTGTACAGATTGTAAAGATTTTTTTTGTCTTCAAATTTTTATCATCCATCTTTGGTTTTTTTTAGACTTTGTTTGAGGGTAGCCCAAATCACGATTTGTGATTTTTGCCTTTTCTTGGAATTAATTTGTAACTGATCCCCCTTTATAAACACAAAGAGTCAAAAATGGATGGTCAATGTCATATATTGGATAATAATAATCTCAGTTTTATGACTTTTGAGGGTTTTTAAAGGTGCACTGTCTAAGATTAGTTGTTTATCTCCAGAATTGATGCTACCCTATTCACTCATGTTACATTTTTCATGAATACTTACCAACACCATCAAATTCTAAGTATTCATTATGACTGAGAAAATTGCACTTTTCATAGATGAAAAGGGGGGTCTTCTCCATGGTCAAGAAATATAATTTTTTAGCTGCAAAAATGATTGTACTTGGGCCGCCGCCATACTAGAAAATATTAGTTTATTACATACTAAACTTCATGAAAAGATCAAATTTGGCAATAGGCAGCCCAGTTTCAATGAACAGCAGTTGTTTTTGACCATTTTCTGCACAGTGCACCTTTAATTTACTGTGGGCTCTAAGGAACATGCTGGATTTGGATGTAAATTGTTGTTCGAACACAGAAATAGACAACCAGCAAGGTCTTCAAATGTTAATGTTACAGTTCCAGGTTACAAATACATTAAATTACAAAACATACCTCAAGTAATGTCATTGCTCCCACATAATCTCTCTGATTGAGATAATCTTCTACTAATGACGAGCCTTTTCCTTTAATTTTCTTCGTGACAGGGGTTTCCCCACCAATAGCTGGCTTCACCCTTGAAAGAATCTGTTGCAAATGGCATGAGAAGAGAACAAAACTTTTGGACAAACACTTAAAAAAATACAACATAAAGTCAGCTCCCCGTGTAGTCTAGTCTAGTTGTTTCTGTCAAACTATAAAAATGAAATGCCATGTCGTACTTCAGAAACTCTGTATGACAGTCGAAACACGTAGATTAAAATAATTACCATGACCCCGTATTCCGTAACTTTGTCATCAACAGAAGGTATGGTTTGGTGATATCCTACAAGATCTGGTTTTACGACTGATTATTTCAAAATGTGTGTTGATAGTGATGCCCACGATTACTCTTGTATGCGTTGTTGACAGCTTGGAAGTTTCTTAGCAACCGCCTCAGGTCCGACCACTTGGTAGGTCGCACTGGAAACTACAGCTACCAAACAATAGTTCCTACCATCCAAGTATGCTCTAGGCAGCGAGTAAAATAACTTTATATTAACTCTCACTGGCTCTGTATTCACATACATGCATGTTGTCCTATTGCTTCTAAAATCATGTTTTTGGCTTGTTTCAGAGCAATGAGCTTACGTTTTAAGTTTACATCCAGTCACAGCCACCAGGCTCCTCCTGAAAATGCCTCTTGTAGGCAAAATACCCTTCTATTGATATTCTGATTATGCATCAAATATTGGTTTATCAACTGGAAGGCCTAAGCCAAGCGAACAGCTGCCTTTTCTATAACCAGATATTTTCAAAATATTAAACTTTATTGATCCCAAAGGAATTTCAGATGTCTAGACATATCCTACACATAGTACATATCAAATATATGACCCACAGGGCTGCAAAATAACTTTTTTCAACACCAGACAAAATGCCTAGTGGAGTAGAGCAGTGATCTCCAAATGGCGGCCCACTGTCCAGATTCAGCCTAAGCATGGCAAACACTTGGCGCGCCATGAGGTTGGAACAAATGAAAATGTATATGTACACCATCTGTGGCCATAAGGTCAAGGCAATTTGTTTTGCCCTCAGGCTCATTTGCACATGTTTTGTCCTTTGGGGAAAAATAATTGAAGACCACTGGAGTAGAGTGTAGTACTTTTATTAATCCTGATGGAATTAAGGTGTCTGACAGCTTACATACATACACAAATAAAAAACACAGACTTAATACACATTATTGCACATTGCAGTAAACCTATGGCACCCACTTGAGTACAGCAATCAGCCGTACATCAGTTCTGACACACGCACTCACATCCACAAGGTAAGGTCCTGGTAGGGTAGGCACACACAAACACACACACACACACACACACACACACACACACACACACACACACACACACACACACACACACACACACACACACTTCAGGTGTGTTAATCTCACTAGAAAAAACACTCACTAATAGGTAAAAGTGGCTAGTAGTTAAGTGTATCTTTCACCAGCAAAACTAACATTTCACCAGCATTTGGCCTTATTGGATAGGGTTAATTTAGATTACACACGCATCTGCGTACATAAACATTCACATGGCAGAAAAAAAACAGGCCTAGTTAAAGCAACACCAATTAGTTTACGTCTTCCTTCATCCTTCAACTTTAGACTCCAATTACAGGCCAGCCCCTGGCCAAGAGCAGTTCTCACCCATGGAGGGCAGGGCAGCAAAAGGTGTTTAGAAGTGCCTCGCACCCTCCATGAAAAGTAAAGTAAAGGCTGAGACAGTGCTCTACAGATAGTTGTTCGTGATCTACAGATAACAGCATCAACACCGTTGAGGAGCTATGCCAGCTGTCTCCAGTCTCCAAGTCCAAAAATGACGCAGCGCCACACTGCTCTAGGAATGGGCTCTTCCATCTGCTCCAATGTGCTCCTCTTCCTTTCAACCTGTTCAACAGAGGTCATTGGTTAAGTCATTGGAGAAACAGTAAGCATACTTTCTCTATACTAAAAACAGAACGATGGGAGATGTGCAGTGCAGACATAGTAACCATGTGGTGGTTAAGAAAAGGAATACATCAAAATAATCACTACAGCACAGGAGGGATCTCATGGCATTTACCGGTACGTCATCTGTAGCAAAGATCTGCCACATGATCCTCCATCATCACAGATGGAGATGTGGAGCAGAAGCCCTGCAGTAGGCTACTGTAGCACACATCCTACACCCAGTGCGGCACGAGGAAGCCTACACCGGGCTCTAACGGTGTGCACGAACAACACGCGAATTAACAAATAAGTATAGAAGTAGTTATATGCTGTTGCACACCATTACAGTATGTCAGGCATCAGGTTACCTTTATTTAACTTGCACGGAAGGGGGGGGGGGGGGGGGGGGGGGGGGGGGGGGGGGGGGGGGGGGGGGGGGGGTAGTGGTCACTCCATGGATCGCGTGGTAGAGCACTGACGTCCCATCACGAGGAGCTGTAAAAAGTGAGAAAGTAATTGAGTGCAATGAGACAACTGTATCAGCTATCCCCCTGGTGTTTCTCAGGAGTCGTTTTGCAGACAGCAGACATCACATGTAGAACTAGGCCCGGGAGTGAGTTGTTCAAGCGGGCAACTTACCAAGTTGTAATCGGACCACTAGCCAGTTAAGATGTTACATTGTTACGCGCGTAACATTTCAGCCGCTTGATGTCTCGTCGGATGGTCGATATTTCATCATGTTTTGACAGTAGTCTCACTTTACGGGTGTTGTCCTCCAGCTACACAAAGTTATCCTCTGAATGAACAGAGCACGTGTGAAGCTGAAGCAGTATCTCGCCGGTCCCAAGCATGGCGAGTGCTGCTGCGGATGAGCAACCAATTTGTCTTTTAAAATGTCCACGTTTCTATGCAGGCTGTGCATCATGAAATACCAAACTAACTAACTATCATCACAATAAGACTGATCTCTTTTAATACATGAATGCGAAATATTTGAACGCGAGCGGCTGTGGTGAAACCTCTTTCTGTCCACCGAAGAGTCAAAAGGAGCGTCAATCAGTTCCGGATGTGATGAAATAAAGTCCCGCCCACAGTGTGCCAGACATCTTATTATTTTTCAGACTGCAGAAATAAAGCACCGCTGTGCTTGCTTATCTCGGGTAGAATTTTCTCATATGGCTCTTCAAGGTGCTCTTGACGATATTTTCAGCAGTTAATTTCCAGAGTTCATGCTGCTTAATATTACCTTTCATGAAGGCCTATACCACCAACATCAAATTCTAAGTAGCCTATCCTCATTGTGACTGGGAAAATTGCCCATATTAGTAGGCCTATTAGTAGTAGTAGGGGGTCTTCTCCATTGTCAGCCTATTTGAATTTCCAGCAAAACATTTTAGCTGCAAAATGTACTGTACTTTGGTCATACTGGTAAATACTATTTCATTGTTACGTAAATATTAATGAAAAGATCAAATTTGGCACTACAGCACCGTTTAAATGAGTAGCATAGCTGCAATACCTACTCTGGCCACAATCCTACACAGTGCACCTTTAAGCTTGAAATGTGTATAGGTAACAGAGTTTGGCACACACTGCACCCACTGGAGGCACACCCAGAACAGCAATAACAGGTGATCAAACTGGTTTTATAGGCAGAGACAGGGTCTCAGAGGTAATTGCCCCTTGCTTTGGCTGAAGTGAAGGGGAGGACAGTACTATTAAGTCAAGTTGATGGCTAGTCATGTGTAATAGCACCTCAAAGGAAGCTAATAAAATGGCACCACTACTCAGGTCACAGCAGCATCCATGCATAGGCCTGCAGACCTAAGAGGCCATTTGGATAGAGCACCAGTTTCCTTTTCTTTGGATCCCAAGATGTGTTTAAAATGTGTTGTTAATCAGTTAATTTTAAAAATGTGTTCATTTTAGAACACGCCCTCACACAAACTGTAAAGTGAGTTTCCCCCTTTTTTCCCTGGTAGTCCACCACCATTGCCTTCCTGACGTTGACTGCCATATGTTCACAGTGATTCGGTTCAGCTGAGAAGGATGTTTGCAAATCAACTAGATATACAACCTTTTAAGGCAAAATGTTGGAGGAATTTCCAGTAACGTTATGACACAGGCAGGCAAATGAGGCCAAGCTGCAATGACCACTGCTCCAGATCATCACTTCAGTCATGTAACAGTTGTCGCCTTTTGCCAGGTTTTGGGCAAATAGTCCTAGGGGCAGGACTTAGCATGTCAGCTCACCCCAATCACTGTGCTGAAAATGTAGGTCACATGTAATAGTTATTTTTCATCTCTGTTTTTTTTTTTTTTTTTTTTTTACATTTATGATAATAAAATAAATGGGTAAATACGGTATTTTGTGCCTCTGCCATAACATTGTACATACTTGCTTCATTGATTGATTGGTTGATTAACTGCATTCAAGACAGTTAAATTACAATTTAATGAGGAACAGGGAGATTATGTTTTTGCAAATATGTTCTTACGCAATTCCCCAGTCAAACACGTCTGAATATAGCCTACAAGACCGATGACAATATGTCAGATCTATTAAGATAGGAGAATTGTGTAAATTGAGCTTTTTTCTTTCTAAAATGTACCTTGTTTTGAATCATTTTTATTGATGTTTTGTTTTGTCCGTGATGGAAAAGCTGATATACTGCAGTATAAAAACTACCATTTGACTGCAATATCACCACAAACTGCCTTCCTGCAGTTCCAGTGCAATGCTGTTTTGAACATGAAAACCATGCATGGTCCAACTGCAAAAAAAGAACAACATACATAGAGTACAATATAGTTGTTTTCATTGGAGAATTCACATCCTAACGAACACACAAGTGGGCCAATTACCTTTACCCTGTTTTTGGAACTAAACTTCATCGAAGCGACAAACATTCTCCCACACTAGAGGGCGCTTTGTGCTTGTGTTGTGAGCTGGAAACCAATGTCACTGACGGACGAGTGGACCATATTAAGACAGGAGTGGACAGGAATGTAGAGCCCATATTAAGAAAGAGACCATATTAAGACAATGGTGGAGACGGCGACTTCCAGGTTAAAGACTTCTCCTGTGCCGCAACGTTGTTTGTCAAGAGATCCAAAGTTCTTTGTCAGAACATTCAATATGTGCTTAGGGGCAGAGCAAATTTGAGAAACAAACCTTAGGACAGTTAGTTTACAAGAGTTGATGAAGAAAAACACCTTTTGTCCTAAACAGAAAAACACCTTTTTTCTTAAAGGACATACTCTACACCAGATGACACTGAATGACACGATAGGCCTTCTCTACACAATGTCTCTCTAAATGTGTGTTAAATGTGAGTTGGGAAGACAATACTTAAACAATATTATGTACTGTATGACAACAATATTACAATATATAAATAATATAATACACTGCTGTATAATATATTGTCTCAGGATTGATCATTAATCTGAAGTATAGCTTTTGCTTTAGTAATCGTTTTTAAGTACCCCTAAGGTGATGACACACAGGGCAACCTTTTGGGCAACGTTTGTTGGGCAACAACATTATTGGCTCCTAATTTTCCAATTAAAATGAATAAAATACGTCTGATACAATTTCTCCCGATAATGTTGTTGTAGTCATAAACTGTCCACATAAAATCTTACAGTAAGGTTTCCCAAGTGTTGCTCAACATGTTCCCTAGTGTATCATCACATTTACTGATGTAATTACAACATAGGTACACTATCCATTGTTTATTCACCAGGGATTTCACTGTCCCTTGTGAGATAGACACGGTAGCCTACATCTACTTTATACACCTCTGCACTGTGCCTTTCTTTCCTTTTTGTGTTGTTTGGAGATAAGGTGATCGTGACACTATTGAGTCTAGTAAAATCACTAAGACCCAGTTTGCTGTCAGGCCAACTTTTACTCTGCATGCGGAGGGCAAGTGGCCTGTCTTAACCCCAAAGTTAACTGATTACTGACATTAGCTATTCATAGGTCACACACATGCATGCTCGCACGCACGCACGCGTGTGCGTGCACACACACACACACACACTTACACACACACACACACACACACACACACACACACACACACACACACACACCTTAGTCATCATGTCTACCTGACCGTTACGCAACTTTTGCCCTGTAAAGTAGATAGGAAAGTTAATTGTTTGGATGAAAAACAAAAATGGACGAAACATGTCTATCAAGTGATGAAGATGACAATGAACTTCTGTCCAATTTCAGTGATGTCTTCACCCTATTCCGCATGCTGAGATCCTAAATCTGGGACAGTTTGAGTACATTTACATGAAGCCATCTCCTCTTCCCTGGACTGAGTTTATTACCACTTAGCCCACATTTTAGCACCACCCTGTTCTCTTTCCTTATCTCCTAGGGTTGTCTGCAGAGATATGCGCGTCCTCTGCCATTCTGCCCTGGTCTATAGATAGTCATTTTCAGAGTGAACAATTTGTTTCTTATTCAAAATGAAAAAGCATTAACATCTTAATATTTAGTCTGCTGTATATAAAAAGGAATTTGTTGCTCCCTCTTTCTCATCTGAGATAGTAATTGTGGTTGAAGTGGACAGTTCCTTCCTTTACATCTCTTCATAGAATACATACGTACTACCTTGGTCCCGTTCCCAAGAACTAGGATGTATGGGTCTTGTAACAACCGCGGACCTAGAAATCACAGAAATATACAACCACAAATCTATAACTTGTAGAGAACAGAACTATACGACCACGACTGTATTGACTTTTTAATGACGTATGCAAATGTTGTGATGGAACGTGGAAGGAAGATAGATCTTTCCACTCACTTCCTCATTTCTCATTCCACAAGTATTCCCGTGTTGTGCAAATTGATCACCAGAACACAGGACATATTTTGTTGTACTTGCCAACTTAAATGTTTGCAATGGTGCCTTTTGCCAGCAGGGCCGCTGACCGCTTTTGCTGGGCCCGGGACAAAGTCATCTGAAAGGGCCCCCTACCCAATACACATACAATGTAATAGGGACCCAATTCTGGGACCCCTATCTCTTCTCCCTGGGCCTGGCACGACATACCCCTTTGTCCCCCTCTGTCGGCTGCCCTGTTTGCCAGTACGCGTAAAGTAAGATAGGTTACAGTTCATTCAAAGTTTTTTTATTAATGCAGTTTCATATAAAAGGGAAAGATACAAGAAAGGTGTGCAATACTTTCATGTTAAAATATTAACCATAGAAAAACTTCACATTTTTTATGAAGGCATAATTTAGTTGTGTGAACGGCGCATAACTTAATACTGCAATATCAATACAAAAAGACCTCAACAATTATCCTATTACCTAGATTTTAAAGTGCATTAAACCAGGAAAAACTACTTTACATTGTGCGCATGGAATATCACATGTTGGTCTACTTTCAACATCTATAGTAGCTTACATGGTCTGCTGAAAAGAGTGACATCTACGATACAATACAGTGTTAGTGCAATGATCACATCAGCATCCCAGGTTAAGATCATGTCACATTGGTTTGAAACACAAAACATCAAGTTTTCAAATAGTCACATTTAAAGCTGAGGTGAAATGCTCACCTAAAGACCAGCAGTCAATGGCAGTTCAACCTTCATATTCAGTATAGTGACAAACATTCTATGTGAACCATCAATTCCACTGTCCGTCAATGACAAAAACTGACAGTCACGCCATCGTTCGGCTTGGTAACATGGCAGGCTGCCAGATCAGCCTGAACACAGCACTCTTCACATCTGACCAACATCTCAGTCCTTATTAAAAAATAACCGGCCTTTTGGCCCTGCTGTGGCCAACCGGTAGGGCACTCGTCTGCCATGTGGTCGACCCGGGTTCGATTCCTGGCCCGGGTCATTTGCCAACCGCTCCACATCACTCTCCCCATTCGCATCCTGTCCACCTCTCACACTGTCCTATCATCAATAAAGTCGTAAAAGACCAAAAAAAAAAAAAAAAGCGGTCCAACTTCTCCATTTTCCTTCCACTTGCTCGTTCTTTAATGAGTCCTTCTGCATTCTGTGGTAATGTGTGTGTGTGTCCCGTATTTAGGACTTGAGGCCGAAATGGGCCATGAGCTGCTCGTATACAGTCCAGGCCATGGCTGCCATCATGGTCCGCCTCAGACAGCGGGGCACCGCGCCGCGGAAGAAGCCCTGCACACCATGTTCCTGTGCAGAGAAATAAACAGGCAAATTAAATACTTGATCTGTTAAGAAATGAACCCCTGCAATAAAGTTGCCATTACCAGAACGGATAAAGTGACAAATTGTGTGATGTTGTAGTAGGCCTAGTGTAGTTCTATGGTAGTTAAGTCTACTACAGAGCTGCACTGGTGGAACGGCACACACTATGAGACTACTACAACCAAAATGATATACATGTTCCTGGAAAGAGACAAGGTCAGGTTTAGATTCTCAGTAAACAAAGCGGCACATGTTCTTGGGCAGAGGAAGAGGCAACGTTGAATACTTTAATACAGTTAAAGCCTTTGTCCAGGACAGATCAAGAGGCAATTTTAGATACACAAAAGATATAACTGTCCATGTTTCTAGGCAGAGAAACAGGCACATTGTATAAATGCTACAATACACAGCAAACCATCCAACTCTTTGGCAAAGAGGTAATTTCAGATACTCTGATGTAACCAAAATAAGTGAAGATGCAGCAAGTTATACAGATGTAGGCCAAAGAAAAGATAAGGTGTACGGGTAGCCAAAGCCATAAAGGATACATTCTGATACAGAAAATCAGTCTTAACTTTTGTTACTTTGAGTATGGCTCATTATTTTTACCATTCGATTCAATGAAGCTATCACATTACTCAAGTATTATATTGGCATGGTGTTTACCTTAGGTTTCATTAATTGACAATAAAATCTAGATTTCCTAGTCCCTTATGTGGCTGGATTTCCCTCATTTGAAACATGACCATGAATTGACATTAATTGACAAGCTTTCTCTAATAAATCTTCCTAGGGTAGACCTATCTGAACTTTGCTTATGTCACCTGTCTGCATTTTAAACCTGACAATGACTCAGAATTGACAAGCTTTTCCTATGAAATCTTCCCCGGGTAGTACCAATTTGTTTCTCTCAGACAAATACTGGCAAGCCTGAAATCAGGCAAAGTGCCTGAATCCTATCAGGCCTGCACACACACACACACACACACACACACACACACACACACACACACACACACACACACACACACACACACACACACACACACACACACACGCACACACGCACACGCACACGCACAAGCCAAAACACTTACATAATAGTGTTTTATTATCGGCTCAAGGGGCACACAAAACACGACTCACTTTGTATATGAGGCACACGGCGTCTGGTGTGCTCTTGTAGAGATGGGGACAGACTTGCATGTGTGTTTTGACCACATCTGCTGGTTGCGTGACCAGGGAGGCCAAGACCCCCGCCACTATACCACAGCTGAAGTTACCCAGTGGAGCATAAGGTGACAAACTAATCTCTGTAAAATGAAAGGCCAAAAAAATGAAGGGTTTAATTTTTAGACATTTGTGACCGAAAAGATGCAAGTATTACTATCACTGCTGGATAAAAAATGAAATGTGGCAATTGATAGCACTAATTACATTATGCAATAAAAGTAGTTTTCCGCTGTAACCACACTAATGCTTTACATGGCCCAGGGACACATTAACATTGATAAAACATTGATATCAAAAATAAAGATTAACATTACATTACATATAACAAGGGATTAAATCAGTATTTCATGGCAGCTAGACCTTGCCCTCAACAGTGGTATAACTTTATTGTTCTATTACTTGGAGCCTGTCATCATTGTAATGGTGATAATGGTAATAATCAGGGGTGCGTTTCTCGAAAGTGTAGGTGCTAGCCAGTTACCAACTTGGGTAGTTGCCAATGAGGAATTGCATTGCAAACAACAAAGTAGGTAACATAGTTAGCAACTATTTGTTTCAATACCGTCACTCGCTCCTAACAACTGACCTTTTGGCAGTGCGCTCTTGCTTTGGCTGTAGAACATGAGGTAGAGGCCAGAGAAGGGGGCGTCTCGGAGGAGTGTAGCGGCCAGGCCGGAGAACAGGGCCCGGGGCCCCTCCGTCTGGCACACGCTGCGCAGGGCCCCCAGCACGCTGCTGTAGTTATACCGCCCACTCTGGAGGGAAAACACACAGGAGGTGCACAGTTAGTCGTCAGTACTCTGCAATGCATCATCTTCTTCATCATCAGAGACACTTATAAGCATTTTACACCTTAAAAATACAGTTTGGGGGGCGCTGTGGCGCAGCGCGCTAAGCCCCCCACATTTGGGCTTTCATGCCCGCCCCATGGGGACCCCGGTTTGAATCCGGACGGGGTCATTTCCCAATCCTCCCCCATATCTCTCTCCCACTCATTTCCTGTCAACATCTCATACTATCCTGTCAATAAAGGCATGAAAAGCCCCTACAAAATATATTAAAAAAAATAAATAAATAAATATGGATCATGTAAACAGCCAAATAATCTCCTTAAGTATACTTTCATTTAAACCGATTACATTTAATCTGTTTATAGGAATAGTGCCTATGTAAACACAGCCAATGATTACAAACCTCACTTTTCCCCTTAGCGCTGCTCCTGATATACAGTATGCAGTACATATAAAACACAGTTAACTCATTGAGTGCCAGCCATTTTCAAATTCAGACCGGGGGGTTGCCAGGCTTTTTTTAACGTTTGAGTCATTTTTCAAGAGCCATAAAAATTCACTTCTTTGTCCATGTGAACAACAAACATACCAGATCAATGTGTTAGGCCCCACCCCCCCTAAAAAAACGCAATTGACTTGATATCAAGTCTTTGGCACTGTGCCATACATTATGAAAAGACTCGTTTTCAAGTCCATGGCACTCAAAGAGCTACATACTAAATATATCTGAAGTGCACACACACACCTCGAAGCGCGTTTTGATGACGGTCACGGGCAGCATGCAGACTCCTGCCACCACGCGGGCCCCCCCTCCCAGCAGCATGGCCTCCAGGGGCCCGGGGCCCTTCTCCGAGAGGAAGTGCTGCTTGAAGGTGAAGTAGGTGCTGAAGTAGATCCCCACACCGGGGATGGTGCGCACGAAAGACTGCATGGAGAGAAAAAAAAATCACAAATATTTGAAATCGAACATGTAGCCTCTTACTGCAGATGGGCCCGCCAGCGGGCCTATGAACTCTTTGCTGAAAACTCTCAACTACATCATAACAACATTTCTATGGCAATGCAGAGTCTTAAGTAACTCTATTAAGACTTGGCCATTTCCATTTTGTTGAGGCTATATGCTAAGGGGTTAAGCAGGTCGCAGAAATGTATTAACAACAGTTGAGATGATGGTATGATGAGTATGGACATTTTTTCCCAAAAACTTCCCAATACCAAAATAAAGGGAAAAGGGAAAGAGACTCACCGGTGACACTCCTTTCCATAGTCCAATGAGCTTGTCCGTCTTCACCACGCTGAGCAACACTGTCACCATTCCCACCCTCGCAGAGCTGAAAGTGAAAGTGGACAAGTTTTCAACATCAGATCAGACACACACATTGCTCATGAAGGTAATCATGTGTGACCACAAATGTACATGTACATACTTCACAACTACAACATTTTGTGTTTGTACTGTACAAAACAATTAAGTGGGCGTTAAGAAAAGCATACTCTGTGTATCATTTAATTTCCTAATGAGTGTAGTGAACGTAGAAGGGCCTTTGTCCAGAAGTAATATTGAAAATAGTGTGCCCTTTTGAATTGTACGACTTTGTTTGCCTCTGGCAGATTAGGTGTGCAATGGAAATCATTGGAATGTATTGATCGATTGATTGATTAGCCTACTGCCGACAACAAGTAGATCTGAATTGTAGGCATGCATGCCATTGGCAGCTGTGCTTGACAATGTTCTGCAGGGATTACTAAATTAAGATTAGCAAATACTAATGAAATATAAGGAGCACAGTGCACAATTCTTTGTTGAAGCCGGTTTGGAAATCACTTAGTTTCTGAGTGATGTTAAAACCTCTTACTGCAGCTGGGGTCGCCGGCGACCCTATTCACTTGCTGAAAATGCCTAACTACATCATAACAACATTGCTGTGACATTACAGAGAGCCACAGTGCTGCGCTAAGGGGTTATTAAGGCTTTGCTGAAGCTTTTTTTCACACAGGCACACAGTATGAAGAAACATGCGTCATCCGATCTATACGTAGTGAACAGTCCCTATAAAATCTGTTCTCTCCCCTATTGCTCTTTACAGCACAAAATGCATTGATCAGAGATGAGCCTGGACTTAAATTCTTGATAAGGCTTCCTCTGGCATTCTAATCGTTATCAGTAAAAACAAGCTGTACAATCATTCAGGGGAAGACCACAAACGGTCGTCACTACTCTATCTTTGCACGTGTACTCCCATGCGCACATACGCACAATCCCTGGCCTGGGGACACGCAGTGACTGCGAGGACCATTGATGGCATACTAGTCAATGGACTGCACAGGACAGTGTGTGCGTCTGTCTGTCGGATGTGAGTCATAGCTTGACAGCATTGTACGTGACCAAATTAAAGGACCATATGAAGTGAAGGGGATGGCAGTGTCCCAGTAAGGGGATGGCAGCGTCCCAGTAAGGGGATGGCAGTGTCCCAGTAAGGGGATGGCAGTGTCCCAGTAAGGTCATGAAATAATAATAATAGTACAAACTTTTTATATTGAGTTTTTCATGACACTAAAAGACGCAGAAGGACCGAAAGTAGGAAATCATAATGTAGGAAAGCATAATGCATATTAACGATCTTCTCTACAAAGCAAAAAGGCAGTAACTGCACTGATGTTGCCGGCGACCCTATTCACTTGCTGAAAATGCCTAACTACATCATAACAACATTGCTATGACATTACAGAGAGCCACAGTGCTGTGCTAAGGGGTTAATGATGACATATCAAAATATAAAGATTAATAAAAATGATTCACCTGCAAAGATTGTGGTAATATAGAGTAACAAAGCAGCCGCATGTCAATAATCTACCGTACCTGAAACTACTTAAGCGACAACATAATGATTTTAAAGTCATTTTACTGATTTTGGAACTATGTGCAGTTACTGCCTTTTCGCTTTGTAGGGAAGTACTGTGTCTACCCATGATGACTGAGATTAATTCACCTTTGGCTAAGCCCCCCCACTCAAAAGCTGTTTGGACCAATCACAGCGCAGCAAAAGGCCGAGGTCGGACAGAACTTGGGACAGTTTTGACACCGCTCTATAGACCTATACAGCGTTGTGTGATGTTTCCGTGATGTTTTCGTTACTGTCACCGTCATAGATTGCAGAGAAAATGGTTAAACGTTGTGGTCGACTCACCCAGGCTGCACAGTGGAGTTGAGGGTCTGCAGACGCGTCTTGACCAGGTCCAGGGGCTGGAAGAGCAGAGTGGAACAGGTGCCACTCAGAGAGCCACACATGAAGGCCTTAATGGCAGGATGGGCCTGATGGAGAGAGAATGAGAGAGAGAGAGAGAGAGAGAAAAAGAGAGAGAGGTTGGGGGTGGGTGGAGAGAAAGAGCAGACTACATGAGCACAAGAATCAGGAAGAGCAGGAACATCTTATCTACCCCTTAACTCACATCTTCACTGTGTAGTTGGTGCTCACGTTCTTGATTAGTAGTTTAGAAGAAGACGTGCTGTCAGAGGATTCTGGGCCAATTTTAGTCTGCCTCATCAAATTAGGAGTAACAAGGTTTAGGCTGGACAGTGCACGTGATTCAGTTTTGTTTTGTTGTTGTGCAATGTATGTTAAACATAAGAGAAATCCTGTTTAGGTTGATAACAACTATTCTGAAAACCTACTACAGTATATAATATCAACGCAACCATTTAAACGCGTAGTCCGGTTATTGTGGTTGATCTGTTTGTGTTTTTTTTTACGGGAAGCTTGTTTTTTCCCCCCCAAGGATTACCCATAATCCCACCTCCAGCTCCTTTGAATTGTAAACAACCACTCCCCTCTCCCCTGCACTCAAAAACACACACAAGGCAGCATTTATGTGAAAGCACATTCTTCTCTTTCGCCACATCACAACTATATTATACTGTCACTTTCACACATGGCATAAACACGAGTAAAGCATAGACCTTCTCTTGGTGGCTTGATCCAAGTAGGTCACTACGAAAATAATCTGGCCAACAGTTGTTCCTCTTCAATCAAGGTTACAGACAAGGTATGTAGTTCATTTCATATCAAATGTGAAGCTTCAAGTGACCTGCTTAGGAGTAAGTTATTCTGAGTCACCAAAACAATGTCTTTGATGTCAATAAAAACTTCCAACTATTAGTCTGTGTGATATGTCTACACATTTCTATTGACATTCTCTCTGATTTCTCACCCTCCCTCTCTCCTCCCTTATCTCGAGTACACAGCTTTCCTACTAGCAAAGCGTACTACAGGGGAGAGTTATTTGGCCACAACTCCGCGTTGACCAATGGGATCTCTGCTCCACAGAGGCTCGGCATGACTCGATTACAGAAATTGCTATGGCAACAGGGCTTGTGGCTGTCTGCCTGGCCTCCCTGCAACTCAGGGGTGAATTTCCCAAAACCAAAGTTGCTAACTACATCAGCTACTTTGTTGTTTTCAATGCATTTTCCCATTGGCAACTACCGAAGTTGCTAACAGGCTAACAACTTCTCTTTTGAGAAACTCACCCCAGGCCAGTAGCACTTCTGCTGGCGGGAGCGTCTTGGAGTGACTCTGCTCTTGAGTAGGGGCACGTTCAAGGCAGTGCGGAAAGGAATCTGACCCATTTTTTAAGAGTGCCACAAAAGGGGGTCTGTCAGTCGTGGAAGATTTACGAGGCATGCAGCCCCCCTGAAACCGTGCCAGGCACGTGAGTGGGGCACATGTGGCTGACTGTGGGCACCTTTTTTTTTTACCCACGAAGCCTTTAAAGCTGTTGGATCAGAGTCGGAATTTAGGCTACTTTTAAAGAACTCAGAATGTTGCCAAAAGTATAGAGCCAAAGACATGCTCCACATCTAAAATCATGTGCTCCAACTTTTGTAGGCGATTAGAATTGAGTTGTTAAATGATTGCTTTGTTGCCTTGGGGCTCAATATAAATGTTGCAAAAGCACCAATACGTAAATCAGTAGCCTACACAAATTATAAATAAGGCTTTTAAATATGCATGCAATTAGAGTTGTGAGTTATGCATTGTTTGACTGAAGGAAAGACTGAGAAACTGGTTGTCATAGGTGCTGTTTCCACGTAGCAGGATATTTTTTTAGCAGGGTATTTTTTTCTCCTGTTGAGGTGTAAACGCAACATGTGGATAAAAATAAATCCTCCATTGTAACAAATGCGTTTCAGCCCCCTAAACAGGATATTTTTTTCTCCTGCTTTTTATACCTGGATTTTAAATATCTGCTATGTGGAAAAGGAAGGCCAAAACCAATGCAAAACCAATGCAACCAGGAGAAAAAAATATCCACATATAAAAATATCCAGCTACGTGGAAACAGTACCATAATGGCTACTCCATAATGGCTACTCCATTCTCCAAAAGCAGAGTACTTCACGTAATGTTCAGGTCAAAGTGACCTGCAGCAACTTGACATCAGCTGGACTGATTCAGGGTCAAGACATTAGCCTGCACTATAAGCGAACCAGTGACATTAACAGGGCAGCCAAACTTAAAGGAATGCTATTAGACTTGAGACAAAACACAATTTGAGAAATGCATGATTTGGGCATTCAGAAAAGTTTAGTGAATCACACTTTTGCATAATAATTTCATTTCCATCATTTAAGATACTCACCAGGGCCAGTTCCATGGTCCAGAATAAAGGTAATCTTCTTCCGAATAAATAAATTAATATAAACCAGCAGTGATGTGGGGTTTCACTGTCTCCTCCTGTATTTCACTGTCTTTCCTCAGGGCAGATGTCTGTAATGTCTATTAGAAATGTCCACAGAAAAAAAAAATATCTCAGCAACTGTTACAACAATCAATCCGATTCCAAGGTCTACAGAGAAATGAGGACGCAAGTTAGGCTGCAGCTGCCTTACAACTCCGTTGCCACTACCCACTGTAATCACCTGATTCACACAATGTTGGGCATTAGGAGGCAGGACTGAACAGTGCGTTACTGATTAAGCTCTATCACATATTCAGGGCAGCATCTTGCCCATTAGAGGCAGACTGTAGCCTATGCAGCACGCAACCTGGATGACGACACGTGCACTATTTTAAATTGATGTGTTCTGCATAGCACTGGTAAGTCTGATTTTGAGAGATGAACTAGGCTACAGTGATCTCACTGACAACCCCCTCGGAATCAGTTTAAATCTTACCGGTATCCCAGTTGCGTGGTGGTCACTGAGTCTGCAAGCATCACATAGTAGAGACTAAAAAGAAAACCAAGATGAAATTTGACATTCACAAACTCTCAAAATTAGGTTACAAATGAAACGACGCATTCCACTGAGCTCAATTCTGAAACCAGTGTAGTTGCGCGCCCTGACGTAACGCAGTTATTCATTCTCCAAAAGCAGAGTACTTCACGTAATGTTCTGGCAAATAGAAGACAATTATACAACACGACTTTTACTGACCTTAAAACTTTTTTGATTGATAGGAATACTCTCGAGCTCAGTTGCCTCTGTAGATCTTGTGCCGCGTCTGATTCCAATACTGACTGGGATAACCCGTGGCTGACAGCATATAACAGAGAACCAGTTTTAACTTGTCATTCACGGGGCTATTGTCTCAAGCAGGGGCAAACTCTGGCCTGGACTGCCTCCCTTTGGCAGTGGAGCACCCTGGCGTTGGAAATGTGCATTTATTGTGAACTGAAGGGCATGCGACACAAATAGAACATGGCACGCGAGTCTAAAGCTATATTTAATGCCAGTCAGCTAGTTTTGTCCAATATGTTAGTAAACACAAGGTAGGCCTAAAGAAAAGGTCATAACTTCTACATGAAATGCAGAGGCAACAATTTGACAATCTGTAGAAACCACACTTCCTTAAATCCCACATTTATCTATTCAGATCCAAAATTACAAATATTTTCATAGGCCCTACTAAAATTGCAAAAGTTTTACAACTTCAAAAATATGTCCCACCATTTTTTGTCAATTATAGTAACATATTATCCAAAACAATTGTATTGTATAATTCCTTTACCTGCACTGGCTTAAGATGGCCCGTGCCCTCAAGATATGGGTTGCTGTGCCCCCTAGGTGTGGGGCCCTAGGCTGCAGCCATATCTAGACTGAGCGCTAATCCGGCCCTGACCACCACTAAAGTATTTCTAGATATCTAGTACACATATCGCAGGCAGCACGCCTGTGTTTGCAATAAGAAAAAGAGTGTGAAGACATACCTTATTGGCTACTGCAAATATTTATCTAGACCATGCAGAGTGGACTTCATTTTTGGACTATTCGGCTCATCTACGCTCTGTACCACTCAGTTATGGCACGTGATGACCCACTCTTATACTTTTCATCGTGTGAGACCTGCCAATGGCCAAATGAATGCAAGTGTGTAGTACATGTTTAACATGTTGTGCAAGAAAGTGTTTAATTGTGTATTCATTCATGCATTATACTAGACACCTTCATTTCCACCGGGATTAATACATGTTACTCTACACTATTCTATTCACAAACCCACAAGACCCCCATCTTGGCTGGCCATTTAAAGAAAGAAAGGATGAGAGTTTCACTATAGATTTGTAAGTTTTCTTTCCTGTAAAGGCTCCGTGGGCCAGATGAAATGGTTCGGTGGCTGCTGTGGCCCCCGGGGCGGAGTTTGCCCACCTCTGGCCTAGATATGGACTGTGTGAAACTATTAGCTCTTACCATATCAGCCAGTTCTACCATATGACTTTAAGTATTAAATATTTAAATCACTGATCAAACCAAGCTATTATATGGAAGAAAAAAAAACCATGACATCATGATCGCAGTTTAGAAAGCCATTTTTATTGCATCAATACCAACATTTCATGACTCCATCCATCTAGATACTTTTATTTCAGAGCCGCAGAGAAACAGTACAAAATTAAGACATTTTTTTCCTTTTTTTATTTATTTTGTTTTTTTTTCCGTGAGAGTATAACTCGTTATTCTAATCATAAGAAGTCATCAATAATAATAGGTTCCTCTCACTTCCCAGCAGTGTGAGCGAAGAAAGCTGACCCTGAACACGCACAAAAAAAAGGTGGGGACAGGGTGTCAACAATCACCGGCACAGGCCTCTCGCGCACACATACGCCCTGGCCTCCGTTTAAAGACTGTGTTTACCACAACCTTAAAGACAGGCCCTCCTCCCCCACCCCCCAGTCCTCTCACGTCAGGTGAAGGCCAGGGGTGATGTTTTACGCCTGCCGTGTGGCTCCCTCCAGGTATATACAGCTTGTGGTGTACGTCTAAGAGAGGGGAGTCTTGACTACAAAACCAGATAAGTGGTTAACGAGCCTTTCCTTCTCTCCCCTCTACTCCCCCTCCTGTCTTGTCTTGTACTGTCCTGCCTGGGTCGCGTTTTTTTGGGGTTGGATACATAGAAACCCACTGAAGTTCCCCTCTCTCAGCAGTGCCCTGAGAATACAGTGTGTGCTGTGAGTTATAATAGTGTACCCCTCCACCCCCCGTCAGCATTGCCCCTTGCGGCAGAAGAAGCTACTAAATGACAAAGTTTACAAAAAAGAAAGAAAGAAAAAAAACCACAAAAACAAAAACAAAAAAGACAATTATATAAAGTCAGACGACTCAAGGAGTCCAGACAATAAATGCATCATAGGTTTTGACTGGACCTGTGTTTTAAGGCTGTCGTGCGAACTACTACATGGGCTTGTGCATAGGCTACTTGGTATATATTTTTTTCACTGTCAATTATTATTCGCACCAGTGTAGTGGCATACATGGTGACTGAATAGTCATTTAATACTTTCTAATATGCTCAGTGCAAAGATACTTCTAGCCCCGTTTTTTTATGTTTTTATTATTCCTTCTCTAATAAAGTTCTTGGGTGCATGTTAGTAAATGTTCCTGTGCATATTACAGCCCCATAAGCTTGTATACGTGTATACGGTACTTAAGCGCAGCTACATTTCTTACAGTACACATGGCAGCAGACATCTCCCACTCTAGAGGCATGTGTGAGAGAGGGAGAACAGGGAAAAAGAACAGGATAAAAAAGGGAAGAGAGGAGAGGAGAGGGGGAGGCTTAGAGAACGAGAGGAAAGAAACGGGAGAGTGGGAGCTAGTAAGAGCCATTATAGTACATTGGGTAGTACTTCCATCCGGAAATCATTATAAAAACTTCAGAATAAAACACTTTTTCATATTAAGTTTGTGATATTACTTTGGTCCCCTTCTAATAAGTTTCTCATCTTCACTTTGTCACTTCACTTCTTTTTTAAAGTCTCCTTTGTACACATCCTTCCATCTTCACTTGCTTTCCTTCCCTCTTCGGTCAGTTAGAAAAATAGATCCAGAAACAGTTCTATCATAACTGGAATGTAATCCTTACAAAAATAGCATTCATACTTCTTTTTTTAATCCCAGAGAAAATCACATGAAGAGACAGATTTTGGTCCTGCATTTGACATGTGAGTGGCGTTATCGGTGGGAAGATTGTCAAATGGTTGAACGGTTTCAATCTGTAAGTATGCACTGTAGTTGGAAGGTAGGTAGATTGTCAGCTCAACGGTTCTCAAAGTAAAAAAAAAATAAAGAAAACAAATTTTAAAAATTAAAGTAGAGATATATATGGCATTGGTTGGTACAGGCATCTCACTTCTGCATTATACATTTTAGGGCGTCCGAGCTTTTATTGTTTTGTTTCCCTGTTTGGGTGTTACTGCATTGTCCACTTTTTGCAATATATATATATATGGCACTTATGTGTTTTTGCATGAGTGTCGGCTTGTCTGACCAACTTCTAGTGTATTTAATACATGCATGTATAAAAGGCTTGTGTGTATGCATGTGTGTGTGTGAGATAGTGTTGGGGGTGTGTCAGTATGCAGACAGGTGGACACTGCTGCAGGCGGGTGGGCGTTGTAGCTGACTTCACTCGGGCTTGGGAGCTTCGGATGTCTCGCTCTTGGTCTCGCTCTCATCGTCGCTTACCTCCACGCCCGCGCGGCTCACGATGCGCCTCATGGTGAAGGGCAGGTCGCCTCGCCTAGAAGGTCAGAGGTCATGGAATGGTGAATGGTTCAAGGGTCGGAACACAGGCAAGCAATACATGATATAAAAATACACAAGTGGTGCGGTGGAAAATCTGGGAAAATAAAAGGAAATGAGGGGAACAACAGCTTGCACAGTCGCTCCCTTGTTACGGTCACAAAAGCAGTCTATAACACGACCACATAAAATGTGCTTGGCTACTGTTTGGATCCCTAATCTTAAACTGCATACATGCAATCCTTATATTGCAAAGTGACTTTTAAACAGTAACAACTGATATCAAGTAAGAGCACATAATTGCTGCTTGAACATGTCCATTTTTAACTGGATATAGTATGGGCGTGTACCTGAGTTTGCTCTTCAACGTGTTGACTTCGCGGTTCATGGCGTCGGCAGACTCGCTGGCGTCCTCCAGCTCCCTCTGCAGTTTCCTGCGGTTGGCGTTGGCCCGCTGGGCCTCCTCCTCAGCCTCCTCCAGCTGACGCTTCAGCGCCTTCATGCGCGAGTTCAGCTTGTCCGACTGGACACAAGGGGGCACAAGGGAGTCAGTTAGTAACAGCAAGCAGCCCAAGAACTCTGAACAATGAAGTCCAACGCTCCAACTAAAGCCGTCACTTCACTGAAGAAAAACTCCATTCCAATATTCTCATTCAAACTGAATGTAATTATTTTGTATTTTTTTTAAAGGGGAAAAAAAACGGGAGGGAATTCAACTCCCAGGACTTCTATATGTGATAGACATGGTGTATGGAGTAACATAATGTGGTCAATAATGACTATCCAAGCTGTATTTATTTGTGTGTGGTGTGTGTGCGCGTCTCACCTGGTCCTTGTACTGCTCAGCGTTGCGTCGCTCGTCATCCACCTGCAGCACCACCTCCTTCAGCTTCTTCTCCGTGCGGCGCACCAACTTGGAGGCCTGCTGCCTCTCCCTGCACATACAGACAAACACACACACACACACACACTTAACTATATATTTATCCATCTCACAATTACCTCATTTTATTACATATTTATCAATCTACTATAAAAAAATTATCCTTGCCACTTCATGCGACACCATGTCTTTCAATGGGAGGCTCTACTTGTGTTATCGTCTACTTTTTGTGTTTACGTCTATTGTTCATCATTGTCTTAATGTTGTGTGTCCTAAATGTGTTGCATGAGTGGGGATCACTGGACTGCAAATCAAATCTACCTCTTAATAAAAGTGATCTAATCTAATCTAAACGTATATTACTTACATATACTGTACTGTCTAAACTTGCGCACACAACATAGCTGAAGGGTGTAGAGATTTGGATGGATGAGGTACTGACACAATTATAGGAAATCAATGCCATTCATCATCATGCCACCTCCTTTCTGTGTCACCTTCACCTCAGATGTGTAGGATGACAAACAGGCACGGGGTCACAATGTTCAAAATCTGAAGTCAAAGGAATGTGAATAATGCCGCCCCTGGCTGGCTAACTGACTGTCTGCTGGTGGTTAGCTATGCCTTCCCTGTCTGCTGGTGGTTAGCTGTGCGTTCCCTGTCTGCTGGTGGTTAGCTGTGCGTTCCCTGTCTGCTGGTGGTTAGCTGTGCGTTCCCTGTCTGCTGGTGGTTAGCTGTGCGTTCCCTGTCTGCTGGTGGTTAGCTGTGCGTTCCCTGTCTGCTGGTGGTTAGCTATGCGTTTCCTTCTTTGTGCTGAACACATTCTAAATTGTTGTTCTGACATTCCAATTCAAATATGGCCCGGTGGAGTCTTCATATTCATCAAATAGTGAAAGGTCTGTTGACAGAACCTGAAGTATTTTTCCTCACTAAGGTCAGCTTCAGAAAAGGACATCCAGTATCTCCACAAGCCCAAGCTCATGCTGCGGCGAGGGAGACAGACTCTCAGATCTTTGTATACCCACTGTAGGGGGGTACGTGGGAAAAATGATTAAATGTATGGAGCACAGCCACATCGGACTATAGAGCAGGAGGGGAGAACTCATTTGTCGTATGACAAAAAGGCTTAAGGTCAGATTAGACTTCAGCAACTGCGAGCGTGAAAAGTCGCGTGGGAGTGGCCACGAACCAATTTTGTATTCATGCATCTGCGAGCTCTGCGAGGTCTCGTTGCCAGCCACATTTGAAATTGCGCGATTAGGCTACTTTCACTACATTGTAAGCACTGCGGTCATTATTAAGCAATGTTGCTTTCTATCCCGGTTAGCTAGGTATTTTCACACAAATTGCAAAGGCAATGCAGTGGTATCATTATTTGACATACCCAGTCTGTTTTCAGGAGCAGAAAATGCAAGCATGTAAAGAGGAACGGTAGTAAAACCGCAGGCATTGTGCCACGAGTGTTCAACTGATGCATTGTTTGTTACTTAGCTTAGCTTCGTGTATTTACACACATTTACACACAAGGCATTAATAAAGTTTTTAACAGAATACAGCTCTGCTCTCGCAAACTACTGGCATTGCGCTGCTACAAGAACAGAACAAGGAAGTAGCGAGACGACCAATCATAGTGCCTTTTTGTCTGCGTACTCCGCGTCCGTCCGACGGATAGTTAGAATTTTTTCGAGGCGCTAGACGACGGGCGCAGAGCCTCTGAGAGGGGGGCGTGGACTCGCATAGACAGAAAACGGACGGACGCAGATTCTATGCGAGCGAAGCATAAATCTAGCTTTAGGGGGATACACGAGACAAAAAAAAAGGTTGGGGAAGCCCTAGTCTGGTCTGGTTCAACCCACCGGGTCTCGATGTCCAGCTGTTCCTCCAGCTGTGCGATCTTGGCCTCCAGGGCGGAGATGGAGGCCTTGTACTTGCTCTTCACCGTGCTCTCCATCTCCTGCAGCTTCAGCTTCAGCTCCTTGTTCTGCCTCTCCAGCTGGGAACGCGCCCCCTCCAGCCGCTGGGCGGTACTGCGCTCGGCCGTCAGCTCCACGTTCATCTGGTCCGTCTGACAAGAGCAGAGCAGAGTAGAGTAGACATTTGTTAATCCCGTTAAGGTAAATGAAGGTGTCAAGCAGCGTGGATAGATCCACAGTACGCAAGACATCATAGACATTATTGCAAAGCATATTAAACATACAGCACACTCATAAGCTATGAGATAGAGGAAGAGGAGAAAATGGTGCAGGGTTAGACCCTGAGGAGTTCTTTATAGTTATTAACGATATGAAACAGGCTGGTCCACTTCAGAGAGAGTGGGCCAAGAAGGACTAAAGCTCAGTGATCCAGTCATCCTTGGCCCGGTCTCTCTGAAGTGGACCAGCTCGTTTCCTACCGTCTGTCCTGAACTGTGATCACCAAGAGGGCTGGAGCACAAGTGACCTCCTTTTCCCAAGATGTTACAATATATTTGGTTTTCTGGCAAAACGCATTGCCCATCTGTAGGAAATGGACAAAAAAGGCTGCAATGGGGGCTGGGCCCTAAGGCTTTCTTTGTGGCAGATTTCTTTGCCTTTAGTTGCTAGAAGGGTTCTAGCAAAATATAATTGTTGGAAATGCATTTTTAAGTGTGAAAGAAACTTGGACTCGTGGCAGAAAGCCATTTCATACAGACAGCGGAAGATTGTGAAAGATGCATCAAAAGACAAAGATGGAGACAGAGGAGGTTTAGTGGAGATTGAGTACCAATCCCGTCTCTTCATAGTTTTGCCGTTTCTTTGCATTTTGCTTGCAGCGGCCAATCAAATTAACAACAATCGATTTAATTTTCTACTACGACCTGTTTACCGTTGAAGCCGTCAGAATGGAACATTGAATTATGTCTCTCTTCGCTTGGCTTGTTTCGCCTGCATGGGTCCCCGGCGTTTTAATCCAGCTTCTTCATAGTTACAGCGGGTACACATACACACAAATTTGGCCAAGCGAAGAGCATTTCGATGAGGGATGAGTGGGGCGAAGGCATGTGTTGCCTATAGACCCAGTCGGCAACTCTGGGCCCACCCATGAAATTCTTTTCCCTCACATTGGCTAATCAATATGCCAAATGACTGGCAGTGATTGGCACCGCACGACCACGGGTGGAGCATTCGGAGGGGAAAACAAGGCAGTTTAATGGGCGGGCAAGAGGAGCCGACTGGGTGAATATGTGCGTTAAGAGACCAATGGCGTACCTGCAGCAGGGCCTTCTTGAGGCGGTCGTTGACCAGCTCTGTGTTGCACTGCTCCTCCTCCAACTCCTCCTCCAGCTGGGCAATACGCGACTCCAGTTTCCTCTTCTCCTCCGCAATCAGGGCACTGGAGAGAAAGAAAAGAAAGTATTAATTATAAAATAAAATAACAACAACAACGCATAGGAAGGAAAAGTGTAGATACAAGGTTTCTGTCTGACAGTGACGACATGTTCAATGCATCGAACTGTCCCATAGCTGATGGTGAGTCAGGGGCTTACTTCTTGCTGGCCTGGCTGTTGATCTCGTCCTGCAGTTCATCTCGTTCCTGCTGGGCCTGCCTCTTCATGCGCTCCGCAGCAGCCAACTCCTACCAGGACCAAACACAGCACACGACAACTTTAGAGAAAAGCCACCAATTTTGGTAAGGTATTATTTGTCCATAAGAGAAATAATTTTGGTATGGTATTATTTGTCCATAAGACATGAATCAAAATCCATAAATCTGTGATTGATGATGTTGAAGATGAATGATCAGGACAAATTATGAGCCGGTAAAAGGAACAAAAGGTGTGTGTGTGTGTGTGTGTGTGTGTGTGTGTGTGTGTGTGTGTGTGTGTGTGTGTGTGTGTGTGTGTGTGTGTGTGTGTGTGTGTGTGTGTGTGCGCGCGTGCTCACCTCCGACATCTGGATCATGTCGGCCTCCATGCTCTTGACCTTCTTCTCGTTCTCCTTGGCCTGGGTCAGGATCTCATCTCGGGACATGCGAGTGTCCTCAAGCTCCCGCAGGAGCTCCTTCATCTGGGCCTGAGAAAGGGACACCACACAGACGACACCAGTTTTATACATGCCATACCTTGTGTAACGAAGGGGAGTAGAGTTGCCCCACCGGGACCTGAACCCAGACCTTCTGGGGTCCAGACCGCTAAACCAAAGAGCCAGGCTTGTTGACGTGACATTCAGAGCGCACCCACAACCCTAGTGATGGCCACTCCATCACACCTAGCTTTGACAGCTGCTTGATTCACTGATTTATTCACTGCCACAATAAAGACTACAGAGTTACAGACGCTAGAGTGCTAACAAAGTTTTATATGACCAAGCCTTTATTTCAACTAGGCTTTGCAGCTTGCCTCAGAAGTTTTTCCTTCAGTTTTACAATTCAACACATAAAACTAAACAAGTAGTTTTGAGTCAATAACGTAAAGAAGTCAATGAAAGCCAGAGTAGTGATAAAAGGCAGCATTTACGATACTTATTCTGGCAGTGATAACAAACATTAAACACAGATCAGGGCTGCACTATGACCAAAGTAACGCCTCTGCAATTTTGTCTTAAACTGGCCTCTGACACATACAGTACAAGGCACTTTGGCACTATATCCTGTTTGGTCCATCTTCAGTATACAGTGGACTGAATCAGTGGGCTGCCCCCTCTAAACTATGAGCCAGTCCCAAAGAAAAAAACGAGCAAAGAAAACCCAAAACAAACAAAACAAAACAACCGCATCAGCCACTGGGGACTGTCAGCCCACTATGAAAATGCCCTGTATGCCAGATTACCAGCCCAGCCCTGGTGGAGCCCTACCTGGAGTTTCTTGAGCTGCTTGAGCGCCTCGTCGCGGTTCTTGTTGGCCATGTCGATGGCTGCCTCCAGTTCCTTCAGGTCCAGCTCCATCTTCTTGCGTGCTGCCACGGCAACAGAGCGCTGCTTCCTCTCGTCCTCCAGCTCCATCTCCATCTCGCGCACCTGACGCAAGCAACACATGAGGAAAATGCATGATGAACATGACAAGAATCAGTCATGATGCATTGGTAATTTTTTTTTTGTATAAAATCATATTTGCTGAACTTTGTGAATATGTGGTGATGAACATTGAGTCCATGACCACGAAGTAATCCCATTGTCGTTCCTCCCCACCTGTTTGACCAGCGCTTTCTTCTTCTCCTCGCCCATCTCGTCGCGGCCCTGGAGGTCCCTCTCGTACTGGGCCTTCATGGCCTGCATGTTGACCTCCAGCCGCAGCTTGGCGTCCTCGGTGGCCTGCAGCTCGTCCTCCAGCTCCTCCAGCTGAGTCCTCATCTCCTCCAGCTGCTGCTCCATGGACCGCTTGGACTTCTCCAGCTCGTGCACCTGCAGGGAGGGGGGGGGGGAGAAGAGAAAGGGATGTGTTAGTGGAATCCAAAAACATCATGGCGGAAGATGGAAAATATGGACACTAATGCGAGTTTCTTGTCTGAGATGCATCCTACAAATTTTCAAAAGAAAGTTGCTTCTCCAAGATACATCCAATGAACTTTGGACATCAACTGAGATTGTACATGTACATTTCACATGAAGTTGTAATTCTTCATTACTCCCACTAAAAAATAGCTTTTCTGTTTTTATAACTATTACGCTTCTTCAAAACTGCAACCAAGAACCATTGTGAAGCACCTATGAGAGAACGTCTTCAATGTTCAGCTCAGAAAAATAAGAAAGATCCCTACGTGTCCCCATGTCTGTGGTGAAACTGAAGACAAATTTCCACATTGTGGACAATTAAGCATTCGTATTCGTCCTTACGTTCTTGCCGACGTCGTCCTTGGAGGAGACCAGGTCCTCCATCTCTGCACGGAGCAGCTTGTTGGCGCGGTCCAGCTCGTCCTTCATGTCGCTGATGGTCTCCAGCTCGCGGGTCAGAGCCAGAGCTCGGGTCTCCTTCTCACGAGCCTCGGCCTCAGCACGGTCACGCTCCTCGGCGAAGCGAGACGAGATGGATTTCTCTTCAGCCAGCATCTGGGGAGAGAGAGAGAGCGAGAGAGAGAGTCAGTGTGAGTCTACAAATGATTTCAAACTCAGGCTTGTAGACCATTTACAAGGTGTCTACATGTTTGACCAGGTTTATGACTTTTTAAGGCTTTTTAATAACCTCTTCATAAAAAGACCAAATTTGTCAGGTGAGTAATGTTTTGCACAATCATACAAAAAAGGCACACAGGAAATCAAAACAAAAGAATTTACACTTGTTTCACACACCATTAACCCATTGATGCCTGATGTTGCGTTGCGCAACATTGGCCCTGGCGCCTGGAGTTGCATTAAGCAATTTTCAGGCTCATGAGATTTGAGACAACTTTATTAAAAATCTCTGTTTGTTCGAGATGAATGAACACATTCTAATGAAAGATGAGGGTCTTAGCGATTAAATGCAACTTAGTGCATATTTTTATGTGCTTCAGAAGCTGAGATATTAGGTTTTTATTGGCTGAGGGCAGCTTTTCTTAAAAAGGGCTCAGGCATTCAGCAACCTTTTTTTGCAGGTGCCTTAGGCACCAATGGGTTAACAATAAAGATACTTTATTCCACTTCCAAAGCAGGCTACCATCAACAATGAAGTGAACTGTAACTTCAGCAGCAGGTTACCAAAATGCACTCAGTACTTCTCTAGAACACCAACACTACAACAAAGACCCTGCTTGGTTGGTAAAAAAGAAACTTAATTGCCACTTTAGGTGTTGGAGAGTTTATATTTGGCTAGCAAGATGAAACATCTACTAGCCATATTGGGTGCCATATTGGGTGCCATATTGGGTGCCATATTGGGTGCCTACCTGGTCGAACTTCTTCTGCTTCTTCTCCAGGTTGGAGACGATCTGGCGGAGGTGGTCCTGGTCCACCACCATGTCGTCCAGCTCCTGCTGCAGGCGCGTCTTGGTCTTGTCCAGCTTGTCGAAGGCGGCGCAGCGCTCCTCCAGGCGCTGGCTGGTGGACTCCAGGTCCCGCTGCAGCCTCTTCTTGCCCTCCTCCGCACTCTCCAGGCTGCCAGCCTCCATCTCCATCTTCTTCTTGATCTCCGACAGCTGCAGGGAGAGAGAGACGGAGGGAGGGAGAGTGGCAGCGTGAGAGGTAAGGAGAGAGGGAGGGAAGGAGAGAGGGAGGGTAGGAGAGAGGGAATGAGAGAAGCCGGAGGAGAGGGAGGAGACGAGGCAGGGAGAGAGGGAGGGAAGAGGGTTAAAGAGAGTCCAGATGCGGCATACACGCAGGATAACCATTACTTGTGGATGGAATTATGCATAAGTGTGGAGAAAGACAGAATTTCTACCTCATATTAATACATTATTATACTACTATATTATGACTATGTGACTGACTATATGCCTGGGAAACATCATCTTCTAATGTAAAATAAATAACCTTGGATGGCAAACTTAGATTTTCTGACGCTACCACTGTATCCTTTACTGTACCCGGCCCAGCGCAGCAGCGTGCGCGCGTGTGTGTGTGTGTGTGTGTGTGTGTGTGTGTGTGTGTGTGTGTGTGTGTGTGTGTGTGCATGTGTGTCCATGTTACCTGGCCGTGTGCGGCGAGCAGCTGCTTCTCCACGTTCCTCTTGGCCTCCTCCTCCTCCTCCAGCTGCTCCTTCAGGTTGTTCTGCTCGTCCTCCAGCTGACGCAGGCGGCTCGACACCGCCAGCTTCTGACGCGTCTCCTCCTGGAGCAACTCCTGCAACGACAGAGAGACAGAGACAGAGACAGAGAGACAGACAACAGAGTCAGATATACATGCTTCAAATCGGAACTACACCGCCAAAGTGCAGTAACTACATATTTTGTCAAAATTTCTCAATTTCAAATGCACTTTGCCTTTGTAGGGCAGTTTAGTTCAAACAGTCGCTTTTGCACACCACTGTAGTTGGACGGGCGCCTAGGATATTATCCGTGAGGTTGTCATTTAAGTGTAAAAAAGGTTCTGCACACTGTCCATTCCACCAGCACACTTTACCTGAAGAAGGTCAGATGACCCAGATCCACATTATACTACATATATGCCATTTATACTATATATTACACCAGAGATTCTTTAAGTATATAGAGATATGCCAATGCAATAGGTTGCTATGGGCACCTAACATGACCAGGTTCCGGTCTGCCTAAAGGAACGTGTCATAATGCTCCTACAATGAATAGAACAGTCCTTAGGTCTGCTTAGGTCTGCCTAAATTCCCCCCCCCCCCTTGCAATAATAGAACCCGGAAACAATGGGCCAATGGAACCTCTCTCTCTCTCTACTCTCTCTGATTACACTGTGCTGACTGGCTTGAAAGAAGACTGACAAGACTCACCTGAACGTCCTGCAGCTGGGACTCCACAGCGGAGCAGTCCTTGGACGCCTTGATGGACTTGCCCTCCACCTCGCTGAGGAGGCCACTCACGTTCTCCAACTCGGCCTGTCGCGGACGGAGAAAGGAAGGGAAAAAAAAAAAACGTTTCAGTTGGTCTTAAAGCCTGAAGCATTTCAGTTAGTTAGAGTATATTTGAGTTCATTTTTTTGTATGATTGGTTGAACTTGATTTCTATACCTCTACAGAAATGTGCATCAAACGGCAAAAGTAAAACCCAATGATATATATCTACAGCTTGGCTATCACCTACAGTAGCACACAATCATTATGAATCACTGAAAACAATGGACAAATGGGCACATAATGCTCGATAGACAAGATCATCCAAAACTTAACTTGATCAGCCCATCAGCTGAATCATCCCACTTCATCGACCACTTCCACACTTCCTCGTATGGGGTCCCATCACCACTCACCTGCATTTTGGCCATTCTGTCGGCCATCTCGATGCGCTGCTTCTCGCTCTCCGAGTGCTTGATGGCCAGCTCCTGCACCTGGGCCTCGGCCTTCTTGCGGCGGTGCTCCGAGTCGCCCTTGCCCTGCATCAGCGACTGGAGCTCGATCTGCAGCTCGTTCCTCTCACTCTCCATGGCCTGCTTGGCCTTCTCCATCGACACCTTGTTCTATTGGGGGGATGCAACAATCGAGTGGATGAGTATGTGCATGTTTGGAGTTGAAGAGTTTCGTTGGAAAATGGTGTATCCACCATTTTTGACGTTTGCATTTTATTATTGGAGTCCTATCATCTACTGTATGTGTGAATTCTTGCCATTCAAATATTTTGAAAACACTTTTTAAACCTATGTATATAAAATGCATTTGGCAACACAGTGCAATGGAATGCCCAATACAACATTTTTTCTTGTTTTTTCTTGGGACTTATGAAAGGTGTGTGTGTGTGTGTGTGTGTGTGTGTGTGTGTGTGTGTGTGTGTGTGTGTGTGTGTGTGTGTGTGTGTGTGTGTGTGTGTGTGTGTGTGTGTGTGTGTGTGTGTGTGAGAGGGAAAGAGTGGCTGAAGGTCACGTTGACCGAAAGAAAAGGGTGTTTACATGTGCTGTAAACATCCAAGGAAGACATTGTGTGCGTTCCTGGGAGTGACATTGTCATAGTTTGCATGTGGGAGGAGAGCCTCAATGCACGCAATTGAGGTCATACTGACCAAATCCAAGAAAGAATGTGGATGTTCCTGACATTCTCTGGACTCTGTGTATGTGTGTGTGTTTGTGTGTGCGTGCGTGCGTGCGTGCGTGCGTGCGTGTATCCTTTACTATACGTGTGTCTATACAGTACGTGTGTGTCTTTACCCTCTTGGCCTGCTCCAGCTGCTCGTTGAGCTCGTCGAAGGCCTGGCTGTGTTTCTGCCTCATCTCGGCCACCAGCACCTCGTGCACCTTGGCCTCGTCCTCCAGGTTCTTCTTCAGGCTCGTCACCTCCGCCTCGCGCTTCGTCCTGTGGACGGAGGGGGGACACATAAGAGGGCAGTGAGGGATTTTGCTGCTGCATGCTAACCTACAGTCATTTATTGAACAATGCCCTAGTATTAACTTTAAACAACTACTCTGGGAAAAGATTTGGTGAAAATGAAGACACCACTCCCCATATCCTGTGGTGCAGACACATAAAGAGCCACTGAATGGCAGAATGGCAGCCTGTGATTTGGCTGACCCAAAACAGTCTCTGGCTGCATGATACTTATTGTTTGATTCATGTCTGCAGGTACAGTATGTTTTACACTTTTGAGTGACTAATCAGCCAATTTCTGTATGGCAATGAATGTGAGCGTGTACGAGTGCAGAAAGCACGAAAGTGTCGGTGAGTCAGTAAAAGCTAGCTGTACAAACTGTGGCGCTTTTACTGGCCACTCACTGACGAGTCGATGGTAACGTGCCAGTCGCTCAATAGAAAAATCATTATTTGAGTGTGAACCAGTCACCAGTCAATATGATCTTTCCCAGAATTGTTGCTGGTGCCAATAAGCATCCTACTGTATGTAACCAGTGTACATGTGTGCTTATCAGGGCTTGACACTGGCACCTGCCAACCGGCCAAATGCTGGTAAAACTTGGCTGTGGCTAGTAAAAATTACAGTGCCACTAGCCAATGTGGCAGGTACCTTATTCAACGGTATGACACATCAGAATAGCATTTATTCTGCATTTTACGCCTTGTGTATCAATTGTTTCTATTTACGTTCAAGAAAAAGCTCAGTTCCTCAGTTTTTATTTGTTTGATTTATTTCCATATAGAAAGCTATGCACTCATCTGATTGCTTTAACACCTCATCTTCTGAGGTTAGATGAACAGCGTCATGATAAAGAAAAAAACAATATCAAATTTGTGGCTAGTAGAATAGCTGGATGGCTAGTTACTCAGGAAAACCACTAGCCACATGGCAGGCAAGCGGAAAAGTTAGTGTCAAGCCCTGGTGCTTATGTCTGGATGGCTGGCTGCAGGTGGCATGTCCATGCTGCAGTATGTGTGCTGTATTGAGTCCACAGCTGCCCAGCAGGAACTCTGGTGCACACAAGTGTGTCTTCCAGTTCCATGATGAGGGTGTGGTATAGATATGAGTGTGTGGACGCTGGTGTGCGTGTGTGTGTTATATTGTGTCTTGAGGACGTGTGTGTGTGTGTGTGTGTGTGTGTGTGTGTGTGTGTGTGTCTACTTTGCAGTGTGTATACGTTGGTGTGTGTGTGTGTGTACTTTGTAGTGTGTATATGTTGGTATGTGTGTGTGTGTGTACTTTGTAGTGTGTATACGTTGGTGTGTGTGTGTGTGTGTGTGTGTGTGTGTGTGTGTGTGTACTTTGTAGTGTGTATACGTTGGTGTGTGTGTGTGTGTGTGTGTGTGTGTGTGTGTGTGTGTGTGTGTGTGTCTGTGTGTGTGTGTGTTACCTGAGCTCCTGCTGTGCGGCTGTGGAGTCGAGTGTGTCCTCCAGCTCTGTCTTGAGGGCCTCCAGCTCCTCCCCCAGGTCTCGGCGCTGCTTCTCGGCCTTGACGCGGGCCGCCCTCTCCAGGTCCAGGTCCTCCTGCAGCTCGGACAGCTGGGCCTCCAGCTCGCGGATCTTCTTCTGGGCCAAGTTCTTCTGGGCCGCCTCCTCTTCAATCCTGCACAGGTAGGCAGTGCACGTTTACACGACAGGTAGGCATCATACAGTACAGTGCACATTTACACGACAGGTAGGCATCACGCATGTTTATATGAGAAATAGGCATCATACAGCACATGTTCACATGACATGATTCGCGTATCTGCTGCAATGATGCAACATGTATAGATTTCTTCTGGGCGGCCCTGCCTCCTCTTCAATTCTACAGACCTGCCATGCATGTTTATATGACATTCTCATATCTTCTGCAATGACAACTTGTACCAATTTCTTCTGAGCGGCTTCCTGTTCAATCAGTATTCTACTGCTTTTATGAATCATTTGGCCGCTTTGATTACTGTATCTCACTATAGTTTGTATAATTTATATTAGAAGAACCTGATGCAAGACCTCATTGTCACCGAGTTGTGCCCACTTCAATTCTGTGCAACCAATGGGCATATTGACATTCTTATTTACTTCTGCGTTTTGTTCTGCTGGCAGCTCTGACGTTATACGTAGAGTGACAATTACGTCATCTCCCTTTCTATGGTGTTTGCATTCCATACAGGCAAACATCTACGCATGAAACACCACTAAACACGTCATCCAATAATGGATTCTCAACAGTCAATCATTTTCAAGCTACGTACTAGTTACATAATCATGCTCTACTCCTGGCACTCTACTCCTCTGTAGTCCCTGTGCAGCTTTATTGTTCATGAGCCCCACACCATCCTCAGCCGTGGCTCAAACAACTAATGCACCATACTGTTACCGTGGAGACCCGGGTTCGATTCCAGCCTGAGGTTTACTTTCCTGATCCTCCCCCGTCTCTCTCTCCCACTCATTTCCTGTCCCACTCTTGACTATACTCTACTTTTTTGGGCAGTTTTTAGGGCATTTATTGTGATAGGACAGTGTAGATGCAACAGGGAAGTGGTGGGAGAGAGAGATAGGGTTAGGCCAGGAAATGACGCAGGCCAGACTCAAACCCGGGTCCCAAAAGCATGTGGTATGGGTGCTCTACACCAGTGGTTCTCAACTGGAACAGTCTTGGGACCCACCATTTTCCACTCTCATTCGGTCGCGACCCAATTTTTTTAGTGTTCAAGTCAATTCAATGCAATTCTCAAAATGTAACCAAGACTGTTGTAGGAAAAGTTGATTTTTTTTTTTTTTTAGAATTACTTTTTTTTTTTACACCAAGGCTCCGCGACCCACCCATGACCCCTCCGCAACCCACTTTTGGGTCGCGACCCACCAGTTGAGAAACACTGCTCTACACACTACACCACAGCACTCCCCCCTCCACTGCACTCTCGTAATGGAGACAGAAAAAAATGAAGAAAAGGGGAAAACTGAAGAGCGTGGGTCCCATACCTGGCCAGGGCCTGCTGCAGCTCCTCCTCCTTCTTGGCCAGCTGGGCGCGGAGCTCGGCGATCTGGGCCTGCAGCTCGGCGATCTGGTCGTGCAGCTCTGCGGAGTCTCCCTCCTGCTTGCGGCGGTTCTTCTCCAACTCCTGGCGTCCCTTCTCCTCTCGACGCAGGCGCTCTGATGGGCAGAGGGGTGGCAGAGGGTCAGAGCAGGGTTAAGGAGGCCAGGGGCAACAGAGAAAAGGGCCAATGTGTTGATTGGGTTTTGATTGGAATGCGCCAACCTTGCTGAGCATTTAAAACTAACTAGGTGTGCTTTAAAGACTCTCATACGAGGTTGTCTAATATTACTAGTCAATTGGAGCCAATTTTGGTCCCCTAGGGGAAATTCTTTCTCTGCACTTTATCCCATTTGGACTAGTGAATCACATTGAAGTACACACACTAGTCCGTAGCAGTGGGCTGCCTGCTGAGCGGCGCCCGGGGAGCAGTGTGGGGGTTAGGCTTGCTCAAGGGCACTTCAGCCGTGGTCCGGTTGGGCATTGAACCGGGAACCCTTGGGTTGCCAACCCAGCGTTCTAACCACTGAGCCACGGCTGCTGAGCTTTAATGATGGGGTGTCTGGGGGGTTCTGTCAAAACAATGGGCTGTCTTGTTAGAATGCTTGCTGCACTGCCATGTCTGTTGTTGACAGTTTCACTGATGGTATTTAACCTATTGATGTCAAGTCATTTAACCTATTGATGCCTGATGACTCGTATACTGTATGTTGTTTGACCTTTGGTGCCTGGAGCGACATGTACGCTGCATTCAGGTTCATGAGATTTTAGCTTTTGTTAATATAAGTTGTGATAGGCCACCGCTCATCTGTTTAGAAGGTGCAGGATTCAACATTTCTGTATAAAAAGAAGACAATCCGCACACTTCAGGTCTATTTTTGTGCAAAGAAACTTTACTTGACTTGCAAACTTTCGGTCCTTAGACCTTCACCATCACTGCCTGATGAAGGTCTAAGGACCGAAAGCTTGCAAGTCAAGTAAAGTTTCTTTGCACAAAAATAGACCTGAAGTGTGCGGATTGTCTTCTTTTTATACAGCTTTTGTTAATAAAAATGTGGGTATGTTACAGCTGAATGAACACATTCTAATGCACGATGAGGGTCTTAGGGTTTAAATTCAACATGTTTCATATTTTTATGTGCTTCAGAGGCCGAGATATTTAGGTTTTTATAGGCTGAGGGCAACTTTCCCCAACAAGGGCTTAGGCATTTAGCAGGTGTTTCTTGCAGGTGCTTTAGGCATCGATGGGTTAATACATCCAGTGCAGACCCAGAGGTGATCTGCGCTAGTTCACCACTATTCTAGCCGCTGGTTGGCTACCAATACTGTATGAGGTTTCAGGAGCGAGGTTTACAAATGTTCTACCGCTGAACTCTGCTGGTTGGCATCCGTTACACTCACGCCCTACACCTCACTCTCATCCAGATCCAGAATTTTTTTTTGACAATACAGCCTCTTGTATAATACCAGTCATGCTTAACAGGAAATTTGTATTTTTGAGGCTTATGACTGGAAATTGAAGTAGAATATAATTTAGCATTTTGCCCTATGGACTATTTTGTTCACTTGTCTGCATTCGCCAACCAGGCGGAACGGCAAGCTTATTGGCTACAATGGGCACCAATCAATCAGAGTGGGTCTTCTCATCTATTGTGCTTTCTCTGCACTATGCGATCCCCCTTGGTGGTCGCTGGTGGATGCATGGCCTACCCTCCAGGTCTGTGATCATGGCCTCGTGCTTGTTCTTGAGCTTCTGCAAGCTCTTGGACTTCTCCTCCTCTTCAGCCAGGTTGGAGGTGAACTCAGAGATCCTCTCTTCCATAAGCTTCTTCTCCTGTTGGTGGGGACAACACATTCAAGACGGATTATTCATTAATTATACTTTTAACACATTAATCATTTGCCAAAGGCAAACATTTCAAGAATACGAGGAGTGTAAATACGGATAAGGACTTTATTGAGGAAGATGCATGTGCATCAAAATGAACATTAAAAATTCTATTAAAAAAACAAAAGAGAAGTAGCTGAGCTCGTCCTGATAAATGTGAACAAGTTAAACCAAAAGCAAAACGTCAGACAAACCTTCTGCAGTTTGTTGTTCTGGTCGTCGAGCAACATGACGTCTTCCTCCGTCTTCTTCATCTTGGCCTCCAGGGTAACCTTCTCCAACTGCAGCTTCTGCCTGGCTGCCTCCTCCTCATCCAGCTGGTTCTCCAAGTCCTGAAAAGAGGACAAGTGGGTGAGAAGGTATAGAGTACAGTAACGGTATTGATCTCCGGGGGGGAAATTAAGGCATCACATCACTTTTCTGGTGGTGAGGTACATGAGATCAGGGGTAGGGAGCAGTCTACTTTTTGTCAATGTCTTTCTGTTCTTGTGGGATCTATGATATTCGAGAGCTGTTGAGTGCTCCGTCTTTGCCCAGAATAATATTCCAGGGAAACAAAAAAAAAAGACTCGCCTACACAAAAGAACTGAAATAATCACCATCCTATCATTGTTATAAAAGATAAGGCAAAACAGAAAAAAAATCTCTAATTTTAATATCAACATCTGTGGTACCCGGCAAAGATGCTGCCCCCACCTAGATGTCCCACGCTATTCTCTTTACTCTGCAACAGGACTGGCCAAGATGCACCCTGCTCCCCCTCCCCCCCCTCCGCGCACCCTCCTCCTTACCGAGATGTTCTGCTGCATCTTCTTCTTCTCCACGGTGAGCTGGGTGGCGCGCTCCTCCTCCTCCTCCACGCGGGCCTCCAGGTCGTGGAGGATCTCCTCCAGCTCCTGCTTCTTGGCCACCAGCCGGTTGCGCATCTCGTCCGCCTCCGCACAGAGGTCCATCTCGGCCTGCAGCTGCTCCTGCAGGGCCATCTTCTCTGCAATCAGCTGCGGGAGCACAACATGGCATCATGACAATGCACGTAAATACAACGCCCATTTGAACGGTCTATCGTGTGTGTGTGTGTGTGTGTGTGTGTGTGTGTGTGTGTGTGTGTGTGTGTGTGTGTGTGTGTGTGTGTGTGTGTGTGTGTGTGTGTGTGTGTGTGTGTGTGTGTGTGTGTGTGTACTTGAAAAAGGACGAAGGTCCGAAACGTCGTGCAAATAAATCACTGGGAGCATTAACAGTGTTACGGACTTCTATCATTTATTTCATGTGTGTGTGTGTGCACCACACTTATTTTTTTTTAAACTTAACTATACTTATTGTAGTAACATTCAGCTATGGAAGGAGGAGGTGGAGAAGACACTTGAGCAAAGATATTTGCTGGATAAGGAAACATTAACTATACTCATCGTAGCTACATGACAATCAAGATTTTTATTTCAAATGTTGGCCATGTTAGAGCTGAATGAACAAGTACTAATGCAAGATGATGGTCTTGGCTTTTAATTCATTCCGTTCATGTTTTTCATGTGCTTCAGAGGCTGAGATATTGACAAAGGTTTTTCTAGGATGACAGAACCTTTTCCCAAAAAAGGCTTTAGGCATTTTAGCAGGCGTTTTAGCAGGTGTTACAGTAGGCATCACTGGGTTGAGAGCTGTGGGAGAGGGGGCAGTACTGTACCTGCTGCTGCTTGGTCTCCATCTCCTGCAGCGCCACCTCTGCAAACTCCTGCTTCTCCTTCACCTTCTTCAGCTCGTCGTCCTTGGCCTGGATCTCCTCCTCCTGCCGACTCACCTGCAGCAGAGGCTTCACCTGAGGGGAGGGGCAGAGCAGGTGGCACAGTTAGGAGACATCAGGCCGAGGAAAACACACAGAGACACGCACACAGAGACACGCACACACAGGCGCGCAAACAAAGACATGCACACACAGACACACAAGACGGTGGTTGTAGCACAATAAAGAAGTTCAACTTGGAGGGTTGAACAGTTAGGAAACTGGAGATGGAGCCACACATCTGAGATGACATGGGGAGATTATCAAACACAAGATACTGGGTATACATACACTACAAATTCATGAGGACATTCAGTGGTAATAACATGTGGCAATACATTACCACATCTGTCTGGGGCCCATAGAAAACAGAGAAAGCGAGGGCCGTATTGATTATGAAATTTGAATTTACCTTGGTGAAGAGTCTCCACCATTGCCAGTTTCTGAGTTTGAGGTAGGCAGCACAGTTCCTCTGGATCACCCTCATAGCGGTCAGCTGCTGCTGTCTCTTAGCAAACGCCCTGAGGTAAAACAAAAAAATGAAGAAAAAAAAACGCAGTTCAGTCGGAAACAAAAAAGGAGTGCACTTCATAAGTGTGATTATGAACTGTACACCAATGAACTCCCTTTAATCAACTTCCCTGCCCTGTGACGTTTCAGGCATGCAATACAATGGATCATGGATGGAATGCTTTACTTGAACGACATCAACCCGCACCCGTTTTTAATTTGGGACGTGTGTGTGAGATACGCGACCGTGAAACTTCAGTCTGGGTGAGCCGTGATGACGGGGGCTACTCACTTGCGGGCCACGTAACCACGGCACCAGGCCTGGAAGCTGATGATGACGTCGGTGATCTTCATGTCGCGCTCCTCCTCCAGATGGGCCAGCACGCCGGCCCGGAAGAACACTTTGCTCTGGCCGATACGGAACAGGTTGGGGTCCAGCTCCAGGGCTTTGATCTGATACGGGGAATAAAACGAGTTCTTTATTTAAAAAACTAGAAACAAATGAAGCACTGATGCTCCCTCCACAACCCCACAGCATGCCCCACAAGGAATGAATAATATCTCTAGTTCTGAAGATCAGACTGAGAATAACCGTATCGTAAACATTATGGGTGTTATTAATAGAGATAACATCTTCAAAGGAATCTAGGCAACCTCCAGCAGTCACTCACCATAAGGAGACAGGCCTGTTTGCCGTCCATGAAGCCCTTGGGGATGGAGTTGGGAGTCAGGATCTCGTATCTGGAGCACACAGAGCCAGAATGATATTAACAATGCCAACCCTCACTACTTATTGCCTATTCATTTACCCATTTTGTAAAAACCCCACATCATCATGTGATACTGAGATTACATTAAGTAGTTTTCCCACTGGCATTGCAGGTACACTTCACTACATTTGCAAATCAAGGGTTCCTGTGGGACTCTGTGTCTGTTTCTGACAGAGAGCCGTTTAGTCTAGGAAGGGTGACAAGATGAAAACAGCAATATCTACCATTTTAATTCCATGACAACTTTCAAAGTGGCTTTTGTAGTGTGGTGGTGCGTTGGCTTTGGATCAAGATCTAAGATCTATTCAAAACCAGGAAGACTGAAACTAAACTAAGAGGAGATGCTCATTCAAAAGTGGGTTTTCTATGGTCTCACAGTATGCAGTGCTATATACAAAAGAGCAAACGTTTTCGGGTGACCCCAATCCACAGTGCAAACAATGGCAACTTTTGTAAATAATATGTAATACCTATTGTATTATGGAAAGCTCTTAAAGTGTTAATTTAATATATATTATAATATATATATATATATATATTTAATTTATAGTTAATTTAATATAGTTAATTTAATATATATATATATATATATATATATATATATTTCATACCTCTGTCTGAACTCCTGGAAGACGATGCGGTTGGGGAAGCCTTGTCTGCAGATGCGGATTCCCTCCAGCACACCATTGCACCTCAGCTGGTCCAGCACCAGGTGGGGGTCCAGCTTACCCGCCTGACGTAAATAAAACAGAGAGGAGCAGGTCACCTCAACAACCCATACACAAACGAGCTGACATCATTATATTACCCGACACTCACTCAACGGAAGTGAGGATTACTCAATACGGCAAGAATCAATTCCAACTCCTATTCCAAATCCTATTTTTCAAACGTTGGCTAAGCAAGGCTCTCGACACAAGCTAAACAGTGTAATCCAAACATCGACTCTCAACAACGGATTCCTCAAAAACTAAACAAATGAGTGAATGAGTGAGTGGGCCAGTCAGTGAGTGAGTGAGTGAACGAGTAAGTGTGTGGACCTTCTTCAAGTAGAAGTGTGTGGACCTGCTTGGGGATGAGCTAAACACATGCATGAGTGTGTGAGTGAATGTGTACAGTAAAAGTAAGTGTGTGTAGACCTTCTTCTCGTGGTTGGGGATGATGCAGCGTACGAAGTTGGGGTTGGTGTTGCGCAGCGTGGCCATGAGCTTGGACAGCTGCTCCTTGTAGAGCTGGCCCACTGTGCGGAACATGCCCTTGCGGGTCTTGAAGGCGCCGGGCAGCTCGGACATGCCGGCCACCTTGTCCAGGCCCACAATGTGGTCCACTATAGGAGTCATAGAGAGAGAGAGAGAGAGAGAGAGAGAGAGCGAGAGAGAGAAAGAGAGAGAGAGAGAGAGAGAGAGAGAGAGAGAGAGAGAGAGAGAGAGAGAGAGAGAGAGAGAAAGAGAGAGAAAGAGAGAGAAAGAGAGAGAGAGAGAGAGAGAAAGAGAGAGAAAGAGAGAGAAAGAGAGAGAGAAAGAGAGAGAGAAAGAGAGAGAAAGAGAGAGAAAGAGAGAGAAAGAGAGAGAGAGAGAGAGAGAGAAAGAGAGAAAGAGAGAAAGAGAGAGAGAGAGAGAGATGAATGCAGAGTTGAGGAAATAAAAATAGACAAGACAATTAGTATGACCTCCATTGAGTATGTTTCGTTAGCAGGCAAAACAGAACACACAGTGAGGAAAAAAGACACACCAATGTTTGAGTCAAACATTTTTGTCCATCACGACACAGAATGACAAGGAAAACAAACAAACATCTATACTTGTGACAGACACGCACTAACACACCAAATCAACACGCTGTGAGTGCAGTCACAATAAGGATCAAGAGCAAGAGAGAAAGTCACATGATGCGGGTGAAAGACAGTGGGAGAGGAGAGACACACACACACACACACTTCCAACACAAGTCCAAGTCAATGCAGTGAGTGACAGTGTTCTGTGTGAATGATTGATCTTGTGTTGTGAGTGACTGTGCCTGATGTGTGTTTTCATTGAAAATGATGAGCCAACAGTTTTCACTGTTCTAAATGAATGGATGTCGATCGTGTAGCAGAACACTGTGCATTTTTTTTGTTTATCACAATCTCTCGTGACTTTAGCACCAAACCCATGCAGTATATAATATACCCATTTCTGTTGTACCACTGGTGAACACCAGGGGGCCCATATCACACTATTGCACAGAGAGGGGAGAGAGAGGGGAGGGGAGGGGAAGAGTTCAGATAAAGCCAACAGACGCAGTACAGCACAGACAGCTCTGCAAACACCAACACAGCTGTAGGGATGAACATTATTGAAAAAAACACTTACACAAACACAATGAAGGAGAGAGAGCACGAGATGGGGAGAAAGCATTTGGCAACAGAGATGATGATGAGAGAGGTGGTATGAGAAGGGTCATGAATGCAGAAAGTAAAAATGGATGTAGAAAAAGCAGAAGAAAATGGTCACCTGAGTCTACATGAAGGAAAGGAAAACGCTGATAAAAATAGCCTCTCTGAGAAGTCTGCACCTCTGAGGGCAGAGTCGGGGAGTGGAAATAAAAACAAAAAAAGAAAGAAAGAAAGAGAGAAGAGAGAACGAAAAGAAAAAATACAGATGTACAGGAACACACAGAGGAGCAAGAAAGGAATGGATATGACCGATGGAAAGTGAAGAGGGTCAAAACAAAGGTGCACCAATACCGGACGACAAGACATGGGAGGGAAAAAAATATCAAATTAAAATGTTGTGAGAGTGAAATGAAACGGAAATGAGAAGCATGAAGCAAGAACAAATGCTGGAAAATAATGGTTCACAACGCGATAATGCATCATGGGAAGCAAAACACGTTGCATTTCTTCAAAGCAATCCCATGAGCCTTCATGTCCTTGAACAACAACAATAAAAAGATGAAAGGTAGCTAGCACCTAGTTGCTAGCTCAGGTCATTTACTGTACTGTGTGTCCGGATACTAGAATTAGCGCAATTTCAAAAAGTTGCACTCACCGTCCTTCCACAGCTCAGACACAAACTTGTCAGTGGACTGGTTGAGCAGCGTAGCCACGTTGTCGTTCAGAGGGTCCATGTTCTTCATCAGCCACTCATCTGCTTTGTAGTCCACCTGAAGGACAAAAACAAGACACAAAATGGGGCAACATTTGAGTAGGTAGCAGCAAGAGAACATCCACCTGCACAAAACAGAAGACGGCAATCTTTTTTATTCTAAATCTTTCGAAGTTCAGGAAAATCCAGGGAGATTACACACACACCTTTCCAGCGTAGTGGATGATGCTGAAGTCAGCCTCGTCCTTCAGTTTCTTGGGCTTGAAGAACTTGGGATGGGTGCCCTGCTCCTGCAGCACCTTCTCCACAAAGCTCTTGTCTGTGGCCTTGGGGAACCAGCACTCCTCATCCAGCAGAGCCAAGATACCAGGAGGGCTCGCCTGAGGAAGACGGGTAAGTGTTGATTAGAACAATGACGAGAAGGAGAAGACACACTGACACCGAGGTTCCCAACCTTTTTTTTGGAGAAATAATGTCCTCCTGACCTCATCATAATCATGCCAACAGCCCCCTACCCAGTAACATGATGTTAAAGATTATGAAAACACCACAGCCTAATAATAATAATGACATCATTGATTATACTGTTTGATTATTATGCAGCTTCCATGCACTTTGATTGGCCCATTCCAACATCCCCATTTGACTGCCTGCCTGCCTGCACCCCCCGTGTGAGAAGTATAGTATATTGTCCAAAGTAGGAATTTAACTTGACATGAATGGACTACTGACAAGTAAGTAGGCAGGAATGCTGGTTGAGTAGGCCGTCAACAACAACTGGACGTCACATCATAATACTTACAGGTTTCTCGATGAGGTCTATGCACGGCTGCAGGTCGAGTCCGAAGTCGATGAAGCTCCACTCGATGCCCTCCCTCTGGTACTCCTCCTGCTCCAGGATGAACATGGTGTGGTTGAAGAGCTGCTGCAGCTTCTCATTGGTGTAGTTGATGCACAGCTGCTCGAAGGAGTTCAGCTGCAGAGAGGAGAGAGTTCAGATAAGAAACACGTTAATCATATGATGTAGTAACCAGTGATGAATCAATGCAGAACACATGCTGCTGGACACCTTAATTCACTTGATAATTGAGATTAAAATCATCTCTACTCTTAATCACTCCAAGAAAACAGGACTAATGAATCTTAACTTTCCTTTTCTTCTGCTTACCTGAATTTCTATGGGGATTAAGTATTACTTCAATAAATCTAAACAAATTTCAACATCTCACAAACTGTATTAATTCCCTGTCTAATGACAGCTTTTAATGTTTCTTGATGTCATTCTCCTACTTACGTCGAAGATCTCAAAGCCGGCGATGTCCAGGATGCCGATGAAGGATGCTCCCTGGCGCTTGGTCTTGTCCAGGGCCTTATTGATGCGCATGACGAGCCAGCGGAACATCCTCTCGTAGGTGGCCTTGGCCAGGGCCTCCACCGCAAACTCGGCCTGCTCCTGCGTCTGGGCCTTCTGCACGTAGTCGCGGCCCACCTGTTTTTGTTTGGGAGGGGGTGGTCAACATTTTTCATTCTATTGATCATTTTTTGGCCAGTGCGATCGGAAATCAGCTTTCTGCTGAGGTAATATTCCCCATTAAATTAAAATAAATAAATACATTTAAAAAATCTATATAGTGAAATAAAAGAAGTTGCGGCCCACCTTGATCCTGGGCGACAGGATGGCGCGGGTGAAGTCGGTGACGTTCATGCCCATGAGGTGGGAGACCTTCTGGGCGGCCGTGTTGTCGGGCATGGAGGCCTGGTCGTTGTGGCGCTCCTTCTTAAAGCTCATGTTGCCCAGCTGCAGTACGGCCGAGATCACCTTCAGCAGACCTGCACGCCACACAGAGAAATGTCACGGAAAAACACAGGAAAAAAATGAAAAATATGCCTAATTGTCTGAGTATCAATGGCATAAATGTTAATGGAATGTTTGATACAGTATACAACAAACCTACGTACATGGGGAGACATTTCAGAAAAAATGTGTAGTGCAGAACATGCTTGTAACTCTGAATTATAATGAGATGATATAAAAAAATGTTCAAAGACAAGTGGCAGTGGGTCAGGGAGAGAGGAGATGTTGTTCATGGAGTGCTACTCTGAGTACACTTCTGTTCTAAACAGTTCTCTATGGCGCTGAATGTCAAATATGCAGGTAGACCTGTCGCTGCCCATCTCCACCACCATGTATGTGTGTGTTCATGTCTGAAGACAAGTTAAGGTTTAACGCACAACACAACCCCATGAAGTGCTTTGAGTAAAGATTGCAACAGGTCTCCATAAACAAACACGCCACATTTACATCTATGCATTTCACGACACTGTGAAAGAAACCCTGAGGATGGTTGCATGTGTGTGCTAAATTTCTAAGCTGACACCCAAATAACTTAGCACTACTGGAAGGACAAGGACAAAGACAAAGACATCAGTGTAGTGTTCATTCTAATTTACTTTTATCTATGCTAATTTTTGTATTTGTTTATCTATACAAAACGACCTGGAGCTAAATTAATTTAGCCTTGGGCATAAATAAGGTTTCTATCTATTTATCCATCCATCTATCTATCTATCCATCTATGGAGTACCCACCAATCTGCTCGTCCTCTGGGATGCCCATGATCCTCATGGCCTCCAGGGTCTCGTTGAAGAGGTCCTTGTCCTGCTGCCCGGGGATGGTCACGTTGCCGTTGGACAGGAAGCGGTACTTGTTGTATCCTTCAAGGCACAGTTCGGCTGCAGAGTAACAGGACAGAAGACAATAGAGGCTATTTAATTAAGACCCATGTACTATTGCACGTTTTAAACGGCTCTGGTTCTACTACCACTATACAATACTATCATTGTACTACCAACACTGTACTACAATCACTGTACTACAATCACTGTACTACAATCACTGTACTACAATCACTGTACTACAATCACTGTACTACAATCCTTTATTCCATCTTCATGATCATCAAATGAGTTACAGTGTATTTTTGGTCCAGGGGATTGTCCCCAAGAACAAATATTGTACCCCACTGGAAACTACAGTAGGATGTCTAGCCTTTGCTACTGAGTCATGGTACAGTGGTACAGCAAACATCCTCCATTGACCAGCTGCAGATGCCAGGGAGCATAGTCATAATCATTACTTCGCTGGAGTCCAGTTACAGGGGCTACAGAGAGTAAGGAGCAGGAGGAAAAGCCGACTCACAGCGCAGCTTGTCTCCAGCCCCGGTGAGCATGTAGTAGAAGACGTGGAACGTTCTCTCATCCTTGGCCTGTCTGATGGCACGGGATTTCTCCAACAGATCTTAGCGCACAGAGTCAAGGGATTGATCAGGACACAGCAGAGTGGAACATACTGTAGGCCTAAAGAATGTGGTTTGCGAACAACAGACTTGAGTGATTAATGACTTTGACACCCAAGATAAAAATGTAGGGAGGTTAGTCGTGGTCTTTCGAAAGAGACTGCGGAAGAGACCGTACAGTGTTCAAATAGCAGTACAGGGGATATCTCCTGACTGCACGGGCATACCAAGCATTCTTTTCTAGCTCTCTCTTTTTTTGAAGGATACAGGTCTCAATGTTGGCTCCCACGATATATCCATTGACGTCAAAGTTGATTCGGATGAATTTACCCTGGGGGAAAGAAAAGGGCTTGGCATTAAGTCTTTTCGAAAAACTAACCTAATCCTTCCCTCAGAAAAGCAGGAAATCAAAAACGGTGAAAAAGAGAGCCCTTACGAATCGGGAGGAGTTGTCATTCTTGACTGTCTTGGCGTTACCAAAGGCCTCCAGGATGGGGTTGGCCTGAAGCAGCTGTTTCTCCAGCTCCCCCTACAGGGCACAGAGAGAGACAACACCATGCACGGACACACTTAGCCTTCAGTACCACACAAGGCCTTCAAAGGGAAAAATATCCAGGCGAGAGAGGAGAGAAAGAGAGAGAGGGGAAAGAACGCAGAAAAGCTGAGAGCATGAGGTTATTACTGGAAACTATTTCAGGTCTCAGCATTCAAACTATGATACAACTCAATAAATCGCCTTTTATGAGATTCCATGTCAACAAAGTCTGATCGCAGTCTGCACTTGCTTGCTTAGCTCATTTCCATATGTTTAAAGGACATCATTCACACTCATAAAAGAATTTATTTTCACCAGATCAACGTATTCAAAAGGTCATCGGCAGTCTAGATCTCGATACGATCAGTCTCAGAGAGACCATATAAAATCTTACCTTACCTTTATCAAAGGGGCAATTGATAAGTCTGCATTTCCCCAATTAGACATGCACACATACATACAGCACCATCACAAACACCACCCAAAACACAAATTACACAGGCACAATAACACAAAAACCACACACACACAAACCCCAGAGTTAGTACCCACACACCATGAGTGACATATGACAGAGTGTGTGAGTGGCCCTTCACCACTACATAGCCTACCCTGATGACCCCCATGCAAGACACTCTTGTGACAGCTGACACGCGAGCAAATATCACAGTCAAGTCCAAACTAGCTGCTGCGCCACTGGAAACGTGCTGTCTAATGTCAGGTCATGAATGGATGCCATTGACCTTTGCCTGACAGGCTGACTCCATTTTGTTGTGAACATGATGGACGGATGTCAGAAAACATCTGGGAGAACCAGTTCCTCCTCCTCCTCCTCCTCCTGCCAAAGTCCACGCTAATTGTTTAAGTAACAACGAGATAAGAAAGCTTTAAGCCTTTAATGATGAAATGAGACGATTAAGTTCTCAAGTCTTCCTTTTAAAAAGCTTTAAATGCTTTTTCAATGGCATCATCATCATCTTCTTCAGAATTTTGACTATAAATCAGAGTTGTATGTCACAGTGCCTGGTGGCTAGTCTTTGGCTGTGTTGGCTAGATTTCTTCTGCTAGTAGTGAGGGACATATTCCATTTTCAGCCATTATAAAATAAGAAAACCAATCTCATACACCCAATGAATCCTTACCAGCACAGTCATACCTTACCTTTCACAATTAAAAAACACTGGTGCGTTTGCTCAGAGAGTATTCATAGGGGCAAATTATAAACCCCAAGAACAGTCACCTCTCTCAACAAATGCACCAATGCACACACCACACATACAAGCATACACACACAAAGGCGCACAGCAACACAACACACAAAAATTACACATATACACCCACATTTATCAACACAGGTATAGAAATCCACTATCCCACCACACATATGCACACAAAATAAGAGGCAACATCATTTGTTTCAGGCAGACAAGGCGTACAGTATAAATGTGTGCGTTTGCACTGTAATAAGCGATACTCTGCTCGTCCTAAATAATAAGTGACACTCTCTGGCCGTCCTAAATAATCAGCCTTGTCTGCCTGAACATTCGCACATCTGCTCGTCTCCCCGAGGCCCCCCTGTGGGTCATGTGACTGTACCCATGTGACCAGTCAGCCTTCAGACGAGGAGGAGAGGGGGAGTGGGGGGTGGGGGCCAGAGCAGCAGACGAGGAAAGAGCAGCGAGGAGGATTGAGGCGTGGGGCGAGAAGGAGAAAGAGGAGGAGGTGTGTGGGGGGCGGGGGCGGTGGGGGAGGGGTGAACAGACAAAACCAACCAACAAACAAAACAAACAAACAAAGAGTAGTAGTAGTAGTAGTGTGGGAGTAACTCACATGTGACAGGATGGAGCTGTTCTGTTGATGGAGGGGGAAAGACAAGATTCAACCTCAACCCAAAACAAATAACAACCACACATTGAGTGCAGCTACAACAAGTGAGGAATATTCCAATTTTAAATGGAACGGCGGCAGTATTCGGTTTGCACACCGGTCATGGGAACTCTTAATTAATTCCGAAATGTGGCCAGGACATGTTTTGGGAATACTCTGTTTGCAGAATGCTGTTGCACACAGGTAAACAGAATATTCCAGAACTTGTTTTTAAACCGAAAACTGACAATATTCCATTTGAAACCGCTATACTCTGCATGTAACTGCGCTCATTGAAGCTATGATGCTATGGACAACACAGGGTTGAGATAGAGGTGAATGGGGACCTACTGAAATGGGAGTGGTCACTGCTTATGTGTACTATTCGGCAAGGAAATCATGTGTGCCCCCCTTCAGCATTGATAGCCTTGCGAATATAAATAGATCATTAAACATTATTAACATTTTGACATATCCCATTTACAATATCCCCAGCTGCCTATGCACTTAATGTGCTAATTAGCATTTTTTTCTTCTAAATTATCTAGGTTCAACTAGCCAGGGTAATCTGGGCATGCTCCAAAGTCAGCCATGCGTTGAGGCATTTCCTGGCTGGGATTGGACATGTTTCCTCTGACCGTATTTCTGATCATGACAGGGATGTGACCAAGACACACAAGATAACCTTGCACACTGGACACCCTCTCCTTCCTTCTCACACACACTATAGTGAGCCACAGCTGTGTAAGGCCATGCATGGCTGACAATGCTGTCCACTTCATACATATACAAGCATACAGGCTCGTGTGATGGCAGTAGGCCTGTGATTATACACACAGAGAGAGAGAGAGAGAGAGAGAGAGAGAGAGAGAGAGAGAGAGAGAGAGAGAGAGAGAGAGAGAGAGAGAGAGAGAGAGAGAGAGAGAGCAAGAGAGCAGAGAGAGAGAGAGAGAGAGAGAGAGAGAGAGAGAGAGAGAGAGAGAGAGAGACTACTGAGAGGGGAATATGGGAATGTGATGAGTATGGAGAGAGAGATACCGAGGAACATTTCAGGGAAACCCACATATGGGGGCAGCCAGCTGGTAGAAATAGTTGTGGAGAGGAGAGGAGAGAGAGAGGAAGAGAAAGAGCAAATGAAAGGCCACAACAGCCAAATAGAAAAAAAGAAAAGCAGAGTGACAGTGAGAGGATATGAAAGAGTAGAGATCAGAAATAAAAACTGAAGAGATAAAATGGGGACCTGCGCTGCTATACTGACCTGATCTTTCTTGGTCTTGTGGGAGGAGGCCACGTGAGCCAGATACTGGATGACCTTCTTGGTGTTCTCCGTCTTGCCGGCTCCAGACTCACCCCTGCGAGAGAGAGAGAGAGAGAGAGAGAGAGAGAGAGAGAGAGAGAGAGAGAGAGAGAGAGAGAGAGAGAGAGAGAGAGACAGCCAGTCACCACAACATTTACAAACAAGCATGGCAGAATTAACCAATTTAGACTGATAGTTCAGACAACATAGCCAGTAGACATATGGAGACTCACGTGCACAGAATAGACTGGTCTTCACGGTCTGTGATGGAGGGAGGGAGAGAGAGAGAGAGAGAGAGAGAGAGAGAGAGAGAGAGAGAGAGAGAGAGAGAGAGAGACAGGGAGACAGGGAGACAGAGCGAGGGAGCAATAGGGAGGGAGGGGGACAGAGAAATGAGAATTAATGGTTGTAATTCATAGGGCCTTGCGGACGCCAGACAACATAGATAAGGTTAATCACATAAGAAATGTCTTGTCGGAGGAAACACTGAAGCACAGGCCGAGCTGCCAGTCAAAACTTGTGAGCAAACAGGAAATGACTTGTTCCCAACTTCCTGTGAACGCAAAAAAATGGACGGTCGTTTCTGGCTGTTAAGCATACGCAGCGCGCCACTTACAGCATACACACTTCAGCCGTCCCTGAACTCCCAGCTCAAAGTGGGGCAATGTGCCTTCATTACGAAACAATAGGGACAGATAGGGAGGGGAGGGGAGGGGAGGGGAGAGGAGATGAGAGGCAGAGAGAAGGAGGAGACAGGAGGAGGAGGGTGGAGGTGGAGAGAGACAGGAGGAGGAGAAGAGCGGGAGACAGGAGGAGGAGAGTGGGAGGGGGGAGAGAGACAGGAAGTGGTGGTGACAGACAGCGCTTCACATCCAGACAATGAGACACGAGGACGAGAGCAAAGTACGCACACTCGCTCGCTCACGCACTGCCCTCTGACTTGCTCGGGCTAGCAATAAGTCGTAGCATGCGATCTAGACCTGCAATCAAACGGCGGCCAGTGCAAAAGCTTGGGGGGTGGAGGGGGTGGGGGGTGAAGAAGGATTGATGTCATCCTCCAGTTCTGTGGAATTTCCTGGATGACTCTTTACAGGAGCAAGAGCAAGTGCCTAAGGGTGTCTCAGGGATATTGAGACGTGACTTTTTTTTGTTGCACGGCTTCCTTCATGATTCCACAGCCAGACTTCTCTCAGTCATGCACTGGTATATGTGGCTAAGCCAGAGACAATGGATAAGCTGGAGACGGTTTATGAGGAGATTCTTTCGGAATATGTGTGATGTAAGGTTCTCTAAGCTGCAATACTATGGCATCCTTCAGACGAGTAGAGTTCAAAGTCATGCCCATTTAAGAGACTGGACTTGATCACACTTTGTTGTATTGGTGACATGTGGTTGGATTTATCTTGGTCGTCATAGTGAAATTCTTTTGCTAGGCCTCGACGAAAGACGTGGATGACTCTCTATGCTATGCTAAAGGAATGCCAGCATCACTTGACACGTAGATAATGTAGGCCAGCAATCCTATTAGTGGGCCCAGAGGAAGCTTCAGCTCCACAGAGAAATGCAACGAGGGATGTGTCCTTGATTATATGCGGTGCAGTTGGAGCTTGAGCTGCTGTGAATATGGGGCCACTGCAGACGGTGGGAGGGGATGAAGTCAGTACACCCTTTTTTTGAATTTCTTCAAAGAGCTATTATGAGCGAGGCATGGTGCACATCAGACAACACCTCTCCATTAAGACACAACTCTTAACTGGTGTGGTGGTCAGACACACCGGAGTGATAGAGATTCGAATCACTCAAATTGTCTAATAAGTCTAGTCCAAACCGCTCTTCAAGAATCCTGAGCGAAGGGTGTACTTACTTACTCCCCTCCCAGTCTCGTCACTGTTTCCATCTTATGGGAAATGAATTCTGAAGTGTGTATACTTACTTCTTCCACCCACTGTAAGTACTGACAAAAAACAACATCAAATGTTTAGTAACACGCTCCGAAGATGAATATGGTTAAGTTGACCAGGCCATGACAAAAGTATGAATGTGGCTGTGTGGGCATGTCTGTGTCTTTGAGGGGAGGGTGCCTTGAAGACTGTGTGACTGTGGGTGTGCGAGTTTGCACCATGGTGAGTGTGAGTGTCTGTGTACTTGGTTGTGTGTGTGTGTGTGTGCGTGTGTGCGTGTGTGCGTGTGTGCGTGCGTGTGTGTGTGTGTGTGTGTGTGTGTGTGTGCGTGTGTGCGTGTGTGCGTGTGTGCGTGCGTGTGTGCCTTTGAGGGTATCTAGAGCAGTCTGTGACTGTGGGTTTGTACCAATGTGTGCTAGTTACACGTTTTGCACCCTTGTGTGTGCACATTGCGTGGATGACTTACCCTGCATCATACTCCTGTAGGCTGTGTCAGTGATGGCGTAGATGTGTGGGGGCATCTCATGGCGCTTCTTGCCCTTGTACATCTCAATGATCTCCTCTGAGTAGATGGGCAGGTTCTTGTACGGGTTGATGACCACACAGAAGAGCCCCGAGTACGTCTGTGACATTACACACATCCATATTACAAACCATATTCCCAGACCATTCTATGGTGCTACAATCAACAGCCATACATTACATGATAACGGGGATCAAATACACTTTTACTACTAGGTCTGTGGGCAACACTGAATACCACACACACCATTCCCCTTCGAAAGATCAATAATAACTATGCATAACTCTCCTATGAATAATGAATCCTGCACACCAATGCCCTTTAAAATATCAATATAACACACCATTCCCCTGTGTAAGTTCATTAATCATACCCCAAAGCAGACCGTGCTACACACACACACACACACACCTGGGACATGTTTATTAACTTGGGCAACGACTAAAACCACTTCAAAAAATGTGGTATAACACCGAGGACTGGATTTCTCAGACTTAAGACTTCAATCAATGAAGAGCGCCAATGGAGCAAAAAAATCCAAGAAAAGGCTTTTAGTAAAGGATTACAGATTTTACCTCATGTCCCAGAAACCTGCCCCAAGTCAAACACTATTAAAGGCATTGGGGTTTTATGAGTGAAACTCTACACGATCTGTAAATGCTCCTCATGACGTTGCGCTAGCAGAGTTCAGTAGCGCCATGTAAATCCAAGTGCCCTCCAATGTAAGCTAGCATATGTGTACATATATACAGTATACATACTGTACATGCTGTACATATGTAAGGCTCTCCTAATAAACATCGAATACGTAGATCACGCCTCCATATTAGGAAAAATAATGTGATGTGTGATTATGCAAGTAAAATTTAAGCTTAGCGGTGATACGACTTGCCATAAATGAACAAATACTTCAATATACTAGCCTAAACTCCTTTCAGGTGGGTCTTAACCGCTAAGCCTGAGACCGTAAGCAATGGCATTTGCTATGGAGAAGGGCATTACACGCACTAAGGCGCCATTCGATCGGCTAAATATTTGAAAGTGAGGTTGGCGGCATCGCTGAGCTCACATGAAAAGTAACATGCGCTGCAAACAAGTCATGCTTTGTACTAGCATGTACGTGTATATATAAATATATACTATATAAAGATAATGTATGCTGGTCTTGGTCTATTTCCGTGATAATGCATAGGCCTGTATAGCAGCTTAGTGTCCCTTAAGGGTTAATGGCAGCGACTGCTTTTATGCGTGTGCCTCCAGTTCACTGGGACCGGATCAAAGAAGAGATAAGGGGAGAGACTGTGTGTGTTGTACATGTGCCTTGTCAGAGCAGAGGTATGGCGCCTCGCTGGTTTGTTGGTGCCGGTGGTACGTGCGCGCGCGCGTGTGTGTGTGTGTGTGTGTGTGTGTAATGACTGTAGATTCAGTTACAGCCTATAGCGCTGTACAAGAGGACCTTTCGAGCACTCTGGATTAATGGGGGCACAAAGCCCTGGTGAGGCTGAGAGGAGAGAGGGGGTGGTGGTGAAGCTCAGAGTTGGGGCTTGGCCGGGCGCTGGGCTGGTTAAAGGGTTATACTGAGGGTGCACACAGGGAGCCTGAGGTAATGATAAGGGGGGTAAAACAGTACAACAATACCTCATGTTGTATTTCCCAGAACTGTAACGACACCCCCACCCACTCTCTCTCTCTCTCTCTGTGTTCTCGCTCCTCTGGCAGGACTGGAGGCCTCTCCTGAGCCAGTACTTCATTATATCATGCTTAGGTCATACACACCAGACCACCCCCAGCACTACAGGACCCTGCCCTGCGCCTCCCCCCTGCGCCTCCCCCCTCGCCTCCCCTGCAGAGATTTCACAACACTGTGCGCACACGCATACACTCTTCACCACAAGACAACGCACACACACACATTCACATGCAGTCATTCTCACATTCTATCCCCCCCCCCTCTCATCTATACATGAACATGCACTCATGCACACACTTTTTGTTCATCCATGTGTGTTACTAGTGTGCACACGTGCACACACACACACACAAACACACACGCATACATGCACACACACGCATTCACACACACAGACACACGCACCAAGTCCTCATAAGGGCTCAATGTGCCTCTACAATGTCCTCTACATCAGTGGTTCTTAACCTGGGGTGCGGGCACCCCCCGGGGGTGCGCCAGAGACTTCAGGGGGTGCGCGGAATTTCATTTCGGTTGAGGTTGTGACCAAAATTCAGCTTGCAGACATGGTAACTAGGCCAAATTAAGACAAAAAAAACATGTTTTGGTCCCCATTTGAAGTAATTAAGGTATTGATTAGTGTCTCACACAAGAATCATTGCCATTAATCACTTATCATCGTTTTTTTAGTGCGTATACATGTGTAGAAGTTTGGGTTGGGGGTGCGTGGCTTGTCTTCGGCACAAGTAAGGGGGTGCGTTAAGAAAAAAAGGTTAAGAACCACTGCTCTACATTTTCCTTCTCGCCTTTCATTCCTTTAACCCCCCACCCCACCACCACCACCTTCCTCCTTATCTCACCCCTTATCCATCTCTCCCTCTACTCTACTCTTTCCATTCTATTCCTCGTTCTTAGATGCCCCTCCTCTGCAGGACACGAAGGGTTCATCCCTACTCTTTAACCCGTCTACCTTGCATTCCTCCCAGCTCAACACCTGCTCGTCACGGAGAGGAGAGGAGTGGAGAGGAGAGGAAAGAAAGAGAAAACGGAGGCACCAACACCCCCCTCCCCACCCCCACCCGCAAAAAACCTACATATGGGGAATTTGCGTAGGACACTGTGCAGCCTCCCTGCTCTTTAACCCGTCTGTCAGGATCAGCACCTCGCATTCCTCTTGGCTCAGTGATTCTCAAAGTGTGGTCCGGGGACCACTGGTGGTCCGCGACAGAGCTCAGGTGGTCCGTGAGTGGATTTCTACTTTTCCAAGACGAGCTAGCAGTAGGCCATAATTGTGAGATTATTACAAAGTTAAACATAGCTGAAGTCTTATTTTCACCATAATAAGACAGGCTTGCATTGTGAATAAAAAGTGAGTGATCTGGAGTGTCAAATTAGCACCCCTCAACTGTCAGTTCAGTTGACAGGTGGTCCCTTAACCTTTTTTTGATAGGGAAAGTGGTCCTCGGTCTGAAAAAGTTTGAGAAACACTGCTCTTGGCTCCACACCTGCCTGTGACCCTCACCCTGCTCTGCGAGGCTTCTTACCACTCTGATATTGTCATCTGGCCTTTTCGCATCCCCCAGCCCCCCTATCCTAGCCCAGCAAGGTCTGGAAGAAGTTTCTCGAAACTCACATTCTAGCTAACTACATTAGGCACTTGAGTTGGTTTTGCCATGGCTAATTGCATTGCAACCAAGTTGCTAACTAACTAGCTAGCTATTGCGCTTTCGGGCAATGCGGGGGTGAGTTTCTCAAAAGAGAAGTTGTTAGCCTGTTAGCAATTTCGGTAGTTGCCAATGGGAAAATGCATTGAAAACAACAAAGTAGCTAATGTAGTAAGCAACTTTGGTTTCGAGCAATGCAACCCTGCTCTGTTATGGGTCTGGGATGGCTGGACTGCTCTGGACTGAGCTCAGCTGTGATGGTGTGCTGGTCTGACCAAGGCAATGCCCCTACCGACCACCAGGCCCCCGCCGACCACCGGGCCCCCGCAGACCACCGGGCCCCTACCGACCACCGGGCCCCTACCGACCACCGGGCCCCTATCGACCACCGGGCCCCTGCCGACCACCGGGCCCCTGCCGACCACCGGGCCCCTACCGACCACCGGGCCCCTATCGACCACGGAGCCCCTATCGACCACCGGGCCCCTGCCGACCACCGGGCCCCTGCCGACCACCGGGCCCCTATCGACCACCGGGCCCCTACCGACCACCGGGCCCCTACCGACCACCGGGCCCCTGAGGCATCATGGGAATGCACTGCACTGCACTGCACTGCAGCTCTTCCGGACGTTTCCTGATCTGGGTTGGGTTGGGTTGAGCGACGTTGGGATGGGAGGGGATGGACTCAGCTTAACTCTGGTCAGCTGTGGCGGTGTGCTGGTCTAAGCGGGTCACTGCCAGGCAACTGCGACCATAGCCCCCCCAGGCATGCTCTGCTCTGGTCCGCTCTGGTCTGCTCTGCTCTGCTCTAGGCTGGGCTGGGCTGTGCTGGGAAAGGATGGGATGGGCTGGGCTTAGCTCAGGCCAGCCATGGCAGTGTGTTGGCCTGACCAGGTCAAGGCCCCTACAACCAGGCCCTTGGGGCATGGGAATGCAGCTCCCCAGGCCTGGCTTGATATAATGGGGGCTGGGCTGGGGGAGCTCAGCTGTGGCGTTGTGTGTTGTGCTGGTCTGACCAGGTCAAGGCTGCTGCCACTGGGCCCCTGGGGCGTACTGTACTGCACTGCAGGACTGCAGTCGGCCCCAGCCCGGGCGGACACCGTTATGTTATGTGGGCCGGAGGTAATTACAGGGCCCCCATAGGCAATGGAACGTCGCAGAGCACAATTTACATTCCAGCACCGTGTCGTTTCTCAAATCCGTGGCCAGTGACTCGCGAAGCTGCCCCCTTGACTCTTTAGGGGAAATTGGTCGCAGACGAGGACTCAAAACTGCCCCCTTGCTCCATCGGATCTACACTAGAGACCAGACTTTTTCTCACCAATGGCCTTCCACATGTGCTCCCACAATTCCCAAACTGACAACAGCTTGTTCTCACTGTCTTTTCTTCCCCTCCCGCCCTTTTCTCTTCTTGCATCTACCCCTTCTCATTTGCACCACCCACCCTCCCATCCTCCATTCTCTCCTCTCCTCTCCCCACCCTCCATTCTCTCCTCTCCTCTCCTCTCCCCACCCTCCATTCTCTCCTCTCCTCTCCTCTCCCCACCCTCCTCTCCACTAACAACCCTCCTCACCCACCCTCCATTCTCTCCTCTCCTCTCCACTAACAACCCTCCTCACCCCTCTCCTCTCCTCTCCTCACCCTCCTTTCCTCTCCTCTCCTCTCCACTAACAACCCTCCTCACCCCTCTCCTCTCCTCTCCTCTCCTCTCCTCTCCTCTCCACTAACAACCCTCCTCACCCCTCTCCTCTCCTCTCCTCTCCTCACCCTCCTCTCCACTAACAACCCTCCTCACCCCTCTCCTCTCCTCTCCTCTCCTCTCCTCTCCCCACCCTCCTCTCCACTAACAACCCTCCTCACCCCTCTCCTCTCCTCTCCTCTCCTCTCCTCACCCCACCACTGCTGGAGAAGATTGTTCCTGTGACTTCCTGTTTACAGGAAAGCCACAAACACAGCAGGGGAATAGCTGAGGAATGAAGGGAGGATTTGGATTTGGCTATGCGAAAGAGGGAGCGACAGACATGACACAGACTGACTGAGAGGGAGTATAAGAGTGTAAGGAAAGTAAAAGGAAAAAGTTGAAGCGAGTTGAAGAAGGGAGAACTTAAGAAAGAGGAGAGAGAGGTAGGCAGAGAGACAGAGAGATAGAGAGAAAGAAACAAACAGAGATGGAGAGAAAGAGAGAGTGTGTGAATAGGTGAGAACAAGAGTAAAGGGGAGAAAGGGAGTGGGAAAGAGAGAGAAATCGCTTGATCAAAGGTGGGGAGAGGAAAGCAAGCTCAGCTCACACACACCCACACACACAGACACACACACACACACCCAAGTACAGAGTGCGGCAGCAAGATCGTAATTCCCATCAAACAACATATTCGACATCAAAGCACTGCCACAAACTGAAGCTATCGGAGCCATCACTGCAGAGACGTTCAAAGTGGCCAAGAAGGACGGCCAATGTGGCGGTCTGGATTTCGGCCAAGACAATTATAGACTTAACCCCACTTAAGGGTAAAACTTCATTTGCAGTCGGCAACACAGATTCACCCAGCCAGACAGAAACAGGCTGGCCCTCCCTTGCCTGAGCTCAGCGAGCTGTAAATCGAAACTGGATGAAATAGTAAATAATTCACCCGATCGGTTCCAGGTTCACTGAGGGATTAATGGGCCACCAGGAAGAGGGCGGCAGTGACTGATCTGATGTGACAAGGCCTCTGCCTGCCTGCCCGCCCAACAGCTCGGAGTCTGCATACAGACTGGTAATAGAACGGCAGGTATTCAATCACTTGAAAAGTTAGCCAATGAAGCCCAAGTGAGAAGGAGAAGACACAGGAACACAGTCAGTGGTTCTCAACCTTTTTTCAAGAAGTAACCCCCAACCTCATCATACGCATGCCAACGCCCCCCCACCCAACAGCATTTTCTTGAGAACTTTGAAAACATTACAGCCTAATAATAATAGTAATAATTTTCTTAATGCCATTATTCATTTTGCTGTATGATATTATATATGTTATATATACTGCTTTTCAGAACGATGTGACTGCTTCCATTCACTTAGAATGGGCCTTCCCATGGCCCTCCTGCTGTAGTGTTGCGTCTCTTGCAGCTGGAACACGGTATTAAACACGTACACACTATACTAATAAATAAGTAATAAATGACCAGCCAAAGTGGCTAGTGCGACTCATATAGTCACCCGCAAAATATCTGTGTGTGTGCATGTGCATGTGCTACACCATCCCTGGCACCAGGGTTTGACATTGACTTTTTCGCTTGCCAGCCGGTGTGGCTAGTGGTTTTCCTGAGTCACTAGTCATCCAACTACTCTACAAGCCACACATTTTGTATTATTTATTTTTTATCTATGCTGTACATCTAACCTCAGAAGATAGGGTGCTTAAAGAAAGAAGAGGAGTGCATGGATTTCTACATGGAAATAAAACAAACAAATAGAAACTGAGTAACTGAGCTTTTTCTTGAACTAACAAACAATTGATACACAAGGAGCAAAGTGCAGAATATACGCTATTCTGATGTCATACCATAGAATAAGCTACCTGCCAAATTGGCTAGTGACACTGAAATTGTTACCAGCCACAGCCAAGTTTTACCAGCATTTGGCCGGTTGGCAGGTGCCAGTGTCAAGCCCTGGCACACACACACACACACACACACACACAAATGAGTACATAAACCCTGACTCACGTAGATGAGGCCCGAGTAGTATCTCTCCTTCAGGTTGTGCAGCACGGAGGCCTCGTTGAGGCAGGTGAGCTCGGCCATGTCCTCCACCTTGCTGAACTTGGGCGGGTTCATCTTCTGGACGTCGTCCTTGTTGACGCGCACCTTCTTGCCCGAGTCGGCCAGCTCCACCATGACCTCGTCGCCATGCTCCTCCTTCAGCGAGCCGGCCTCGAACCCGAACCGCTCCGACGGCACCCACACCAGCTTCTTGGAGGCCCAGTCGGCCTGCGCCAACGGGTTGTTGACTATGTTGCGGTCCACATACAGGAACTTGTCTGCGTCCGACATGGTTGCTGTAGGAGAGGAGGAGGAGGAGGAGGAGGAGAAAAGAGGAGAGACAATGGGACAAGTGAATATGTGTGTGAGTGAGTGATGAACGGACGGATTGAGAGCAAGGTAGGAAGGGATGCACAAATGTGAGAAACGAAAGAGAGGGAAGTATGAAGAGAAGGGCTGAGGCTGACCTTCAACTCATCGCAGGTTATTGATATGATATCAGTCAAGTAACACAATCTGGCATTCAAAGAGGAAAAAAAATCTTTGCCGTTGCATCGTTTTCATTGCCGTTTAAGGAATCGACAAGAGCACCCCATTCCCTTTCTCCCTCAAAAACACACACACAAACAAATCTAGCCACTTTCTTTCCAAGAGAAGAGAGGTAATTTATTGCGAAACAGAGAGCAATCTCCTTCTCTCGAGTCTGTTTGATGGATGGCTGGTATTTCTGGACGAACCCCGTCCCCCTGGCCTGGACCTCTTATGCAACCCTGGAGGAATGCAGGGGTCGAGGCCGCAAAAAGAAAGAGAGAGAGAGAGAGAGAGAGAGAGAGAGAGAGAGAGAGAGAGAGAGAGAGAGAGAGAGAGAGAGAGAGAGAGAGAGAGAGAGAGAGAGAGAGAGAGAGAGAGAGAGAGAGAGAGAGAGAGAGAGAGAGAGAGAGAGAGAGAGAGAGAGAGAGAGAGACAGAGAGAGAGAGAGAGAGAGAGAGAGAGAGAGAGAGAACTAAGGTGGGGATCATGGAGACATCAACCAAACAAAACATAAAGTAACAGACCAGACTCTTCCCACCACCACTACCCACTTGATCTTTCTTGGAAACACCTCAAAAAGGATGTAAGAGAGAGGAAAATGGAGTAGGGCTGAGAAAAAACGTTAATGAAGGGGTTTCAGCTTTTCACCTTCACTGGCTAATAATACCTTGCTCACAATAGTGACTTCACACACAGGGATTGGGGAAAAAAACGCAAGCGCAAAAAAGCCCTGTTTTGCGGTAATGACTAACATGTGCTGGTTGTTGCGAGCAAATCGGTGTTTTTTCTGGAGGAGACTTTTGTTGATTACACGGTTGGGGGAGCATCTCTAAAATAATCTCCAGCCCAGAGGGAAGGATGACACCCCTTCTGACACAGGATGGCAGGTTCTGGGCCCATGAGTGTTTGCGTGTGTGTGTGTAGTGTGTGTGTGTGTGTGTGTGTGTGTGTACATAGGCAGATGAGCCACCTGTGTTTGCACAAAGAAGCAACCTCACCTGGCGAGTCGCGACTGTCATGACTAGGAACCATATCAAAATTAAAAATCAACATCAGATTAATCATAGCAGCCTGAGGTGGATTTGGATTTGGACACAAAAAAAACGGTAGCTTTCACACACCCACTCAAAACATTTCTCGAGTGAAGAAACAAATTGCAAACCCAAAGACAAGCCTGTGCATGGCACGCCTGCCTGGCAACTCCCCTTTCTCACGCTGCCTAGTCAGGAGAGGGTGAATCCATTCACTCCTGCAGAAGATGGAAGGTGACAGGACGAGTCTTTCCAGAACTCTGGGACGGAGAGTGTGTACGAGAGAGATCAAGGACCTGGTTTTGCACAAGCCGCCATCTTCACCAGAGTGAACACACACGCACACACGGAAATCCATACACACACAAATCACTCTCTCAGTCTCACACACACACTAAATGCACAAGGCAGGCAATTATGTGAGCACGCTGTGCCTCAGTGAAGGCCATAGGGCCACTGTGCTGTTTTTTTTACTAGCACAATTATCATCATTCCTCTCCAGCAGAGTCAAGAAAGACTTTCTCCCAAGCAGAGAAAAAAAAGCTTATCGCCCCTCTGGGTATAAACAGTCAGCACATACAAGAAACACACACACACACACACAGACACACTTTTAATGGGACTGGAGTAAAATAGCTGGGATGCATGATATGCACCGTCAGACGATAAAAATAAGTTAAAAGAACAACAAGCCTACTAATGGAACGTCGCTGTGTGGCAAAGGAATGGGGGAGGGTGGAAAAGTGGAGTAGTTGTTCTTCTAGTAAGGAAGTAGTAACCTACAACAGAACAGGTCGACTGTTGGGTTTTTCCCTCTGGGTAGTCGGTTACTCATTACGCAAGTGAGACATTTGAATGCATCAGCAGTGTGCTGGATCAGTATGTAATATCTAATATAGCATGCATCTGTACGTTGTGTACAAAAGATTACATACCGGAAATAAGTTGACACTGTTCCAAGTTTTACAAAGCAAAAAAAGCTTCAAAAAAGTGAAACTTATTTCCAGTCATCTACCGCAGACTAGGAGTGCCAGGAAGAAGAAATTGTATCACAGTGTGAATGCATGAATGAATGAATGAAAGAATGAATGAATGAATGAATGAAAACAATCAAACTAACAAATGAAGGCACCATCATCAGTGTGTGTGGTGGCAGTGCTGGTCAGTCTGGTGTACCAGAGCCATCAGCCAACCACATGACTGACTGACTGAGTTCAACAGGGCAGCTGGAGAAAGTAAACTACACAAGACGTGTACAGTAAAGTGCAAGGGCCCATAAAGGCCCATCAAGTGGCAGGGCCTAGGGGCCAGGGCAGACTGAGGATAGGAGGATCTTCACTGATGCTGTTGCTCTGCTCAACTGCAACTGTAAGTGGCTGGGAAATGTGTGTGTATTTGACTGTCTGTCTGTCTGCCTGTCTGCCTGTCTGCCTGTCTGCCTGTCTGCCTGTCTGCCTGTCTGCCTGTCTGCCTGTCTGCCTGTGAGGGTGGTGGACTGGTGTGCGTGTGAATCATATGACTATGCACATGTGGGTTAGTGGAGGGAGTGTGTGTGCGTGTGTGTGTTGTTTGTTTGTGTGGAGGGGTTTATGTGAGGCGAAGTGACAAATCTCTGGAGGTTTTTGTGATGTTCCGGAGAAGCGGGGTGGTGATTGAGTGTGCTGCCGAGCCTGACCGGCCTCTACGGTCCATTAACACGAGCCTGGAGGGCCACAGATGCAAGAGGATGCAGCAACATGCAGCAACATGGACCTTCTCACGGCCTTCTCCGACCGACCACTACCCCCGACCACCTCATACACCCACACAAACTCAGAAATAATACACGCTCACACAAACTCACGCACCCATAAGCAGCCTCTACAGCTGACACCCATCAAACGCTGGCCTGCTGCTACATTTCCCACCTCCCCCACATCCTGCTGTAGAACATGGGGTACCCCAAAATGAGTTCCCCCTCTCTGCATCCACACTCCCCTTCTCCTCCTCCTCCTCCTCCCCCGTTCTCCGTCCTCCTCTTCTCTGCCTGTGTTCCTTTCTTTCCAGACGCCCTGCATTAAACCATACAACCCCCCATACGCCGGCCCCGTTCCCCCCTCTCCCCCTCCCCCCTCTCCCCCTCTCCTCTGAGTTTGTGTTTATCCAGACTTTTAGGGTCACATTCCAACCATACTGACTCCATCACAGTACGAAATGAGGAGGAAAAAAAGGAGCCCTTTTTTCTCTCCTCTTTCTTTTCTCTCTCGCTCTTTCTCTCCTCCTCTACACCACTCTTTCCTCGAGCTTCAACTCCAAATCACACGCTGTGCTGCTGGGTAACTGATGGCTTCAGGCTGGGCTGGATTCTGGTGATCGTGGTGGAATGGGGGTCCAACTTTCACCACAAATCACTGTCACCTCCCCAGTTCTCTAGAGGGGGGCCTAGAAGAGGCGCACAGCACACACAGATGTCCTCACAAAGAGAACACAGCTCACAGCGACGCAAGCAGACATCCAGGCACACTTTCCCCCGCAACACCGGCAGGCAGGCAGGGAGGGTGGCAGGCAGGCAGGGAGGGTGGCAGGGAGGGTGGCATGCATGAACACAGACGCATGGAGAAGCAGCACCGGCTACCAGTGATGCTGATGGACAGCCAGGCACACTTTCACCAGAACCAGGGGAGAGAGGGGCAAGGGCCCAGCCGCTACACTGGCGACCCGGGTTCGATTCCGGCATGAGGTCATTTGCCGAGCCCTTCCCGTCTTGCTCTCCCGCTCCCAGCTTATTTCCTGTTGCTCTACACGTCTCGGTCAATAAAAGCATGAAAAAAAGTCACAAAAAAATATTTAAAAAAGAGAGGGCAGGGTGGCATGAACACACATGCCTGGAAAAGCAGCACCAGCTAACAGCAGTCAGTCATCAACCAGTCTGCATTATCGAGCTCACCTCACCCGCCATCCTCCACCATGCCCACAGCACAGCACAGTACAGCACACCACACAGGGCCCTGATAACCAAATGAATCCGCCCGCATTGATTTGTAATGGGATACTTTTGGGTGTGCCCTTGTTTTGCGCATGTCGATCCTTGTGTCAAAGTGTGACTAGGACAGGGAGGGAGAGTCTGTGTGTGTCTGTCTGTGTGTGTGTGTGTGTGTGTGTGTGTGTGTGTGTGTGTGTGTGTGTGTGTGTGTGTGTGTGTGTGTGTGTGTGTGTGTGTGTGTGTGTGTGTGTGTGTGTGTGTGTGTGTGTGTGTGTGTGTGTGTGTGTGTGTGTGTGTGTGTATATGCTTGGCTGATATGAAGAGGAAAAACATCAACAACCCGCAGAGCTGTTTGAGTAAACGCAACAGTGAGACAAAACATCACCAGTAACCTTCCAAACAGTGAACAGCAGAGCAGACTAAACAAACCAAAGCACCCATCCCCCATGATGCAAAGCATCCTGGATACGAGGCGGACACGCAGACTCAGGTGGCTCAAGTGATATTTATCTACACAAGATATATTCCAATAAACAGTCCTGACGTGGCTGCTTTATATGAATGTCTTTATCAGAGTGTGAAGAATGACACAGAAATCCTCCAGTCTTGGAAGACGGGCAGGCTAAAGGATTAGGGTCAGTCAGAATGATTTCTCCACAACACATCACTGATTTTTTTTTTTTTAAACACAGAGTGACACACTTTGAGGCCTCTGGGGAGGGAAGCTATTTTTGTGGCTCCATCTCTTCAACTGAAAGGCCACCTGAATCTAATGCAAACATGGCCACTAGGGCCTAGACAAAGCCTGGTAAATAAACCAGCTCCATGTTGCTCACCTCGTTTTAATAAAAAGGGTCTGGCTTTGGCGTTTTGAGAAAAAATGCCCTCTATGGCAACGGTTTTCAAAGTGGGGCCAGGGATCCTTAGGGGGGCACAGCAGGTTGGCAAAAATGTGTAGCTTAAAACCAAATAACTAACGTAAATCAAATTATCAAAAAAGAAACTAACCAATATTCTCAAGCTAACCAATATTCTCATCATTCAAATGATTTATTATATCTCTGAACACTACTAAAATGATCACTATTATGCTATAGATCTTTGTGGGACACTGTCTCAAAGACCTAGACTACGGTTGTGAAAGGGGATATGCAGGGGGGAAAAGTGTGGCACGAGTCGACCCATGTAAAGGGGGGCCTTGGCTGGAATGTACCGGCATATGGGGGGCCTTGTCATGGTAAAGATTGGGAACCACTGCTCTATGGATAACATGACCTGGATGAATGACAATCTTCAAAGAGTTTAGCTGTTGAACCTTCAAGCTCAAAGAAGAAGTTAAGTTGCTTATAGCTATACCGGATGTATTGACAAAGGTTTTCTTCTCCGGAGTTGTTGACTGCAGAGAAGTTTAAAGCTATCGGTGCTGCCTTTATCCTATCGCACAAGTCTTGTCATGACACGCAATTACCTGTACCATGACTGCATCTTTGCCTTCCCACAACAAATCAAATGTGACAAAAATGAGATGTCACAAACACTACATCTGCTGCCAGTTGTATTAGGCAAGATTCTGCCTGCAACCCCCCCCACCCCCCCCCCACCCCTAGCCTCCCTCCTACCAGCCTCCAAAAAGGCGTTCAAAGCTCAGCTAGCCAATAACGACATGGTGCCAGAGTACCCAAATGACACATCACCCTCCCTGGTTCCCATGTACTACTCTTGTCTGGACCAGTTATTGGGAAGTCTGACTGGAGTGACAATGGGCTTTTCACTATGACAATAGTATGTCCTCTGGTATAACTAGATTAGGCCGTGATGGAGATGGATTCCCACAGCTATCTAATTTAGAAAGATCAGGAGCACACGGCACTGAGGCCGAGCTGGCAGAGTAGCAGGCAGAGGAAATGGGGTGGATGGGTGTGGAGGGAGCGATGATGTCACAGAGAGAGAGAGAGAGAGAGAGAGAGAGAGAGAGAGAGAGAGAGAGAGAGAGAGAGAGAGAGAGAGAGAGAGAGAGAGAGAGAGAGAGAGAAAGAGAGAAAGAGAGAAAGAGAGAAAGAGAGAAAGAGATGGAGAGAGAGAGAAAGAGATGGAGAGAGAGAGAGAGACTGTGTGTGGATGTGTGTGCTCGTGTGCATACGTCCGTATGTATTTGTGGTAATGGACATTGGTGACAATATGGTACAAAGGAAGTTAGGGACAGCACTGTGAGGCATGCGTGACTGGGCCAGTCAGACTACAACTGCACATGTGTGTACGTTTGTGAACAAATAGGATTACATTGTGAATGGCCTTGTTTGCTCAAGTATATGTCTATATATGTATGGTCAACAGTTGCCATAAGTGTGTTTATTATATGTGCATTCTCTGCATAAGGCATTGTATGTGTGTGTTGGTGAATGCATCAACACAGAGGTTTGCATGTGTGGATTGGTGCGTGTGCGTGCGCGTGTGTGTGTGTGTGTTGAGCACAACAGAGCACTCTGCCTTAGGCTCGCAGAGGACCTGGGCCAAAAAACACACACTCACTCTCACTCACACTCACTCCTCCGCGGGGCCATCCCTCGCTCCCTCACTCCCCACTCCTCTCTCTCCCTCTCCCTCTCCCTCTCTCTTTCTCCCTCACTTTCATTCCGTTCCACCCGGCTGAACGACTCCCCAGCTCATGCCTGGCCCACCGCCGCGCTGCTGACTGGCAAGAATCTCCCATGATTCCTCCTCACCCTCATCCTCTCACCCACCGCCAGCCCGCGCCGCGTCAGCCCTCACATCGCTATATAAGGCCATGCCACGCGCCCTGCCAACTTTCCACATCTCTCTCCCTCTCTGACTTTCTCTTTAACACATTCTCCTCAACGTCACAAAACACACGTATGCACACATACACAGACACGTATCCACAGGCAAACACTCCATGCCATCCAGACAAACCTGTGCAGCTGGGGGGAGATGGTTGGGGGTGGCAAGTATGGAGGGAGGGTGAGGTGGGGAGTAGGATATATCGCTCCTACCACCTCTCCTAAAAGCACTGGCAGCATGCAGGAGCGACTGAATAAACTGACAAAGCACAAAGTAATCAATGTCCTTCTTTCTGTTCTCCTTTTCTATCTATTGCTTTCCATTTCAGCCTTCTCAACAGCCTTCATCTCACAACTTAACTTCTGAATCTGTCCATCAGCATCAAGGAGAAGAACAGATAAGCTACTGTACTGCTCAAGTGTACCCAGGAGGAGAGGGCAGGTGAGCGTGGGATCTTCTCCACAGACAGTCAAAGTCAACCACAGTCAACAGGAAGAGAGGGAGTGAGAGATGGATAGATTGAGCAAAATAGAGGAAGAGAGAGAGAAGAATGAAAGAGACACTAACTAGACAGAATAAGAAAGGAGTAAAACTCAACGAAAGCTTTAGAGGATAAGAGGATGGAGGCAGGATTGGGAAAGCGAGAGGAAAAGGAGAGACAGAGGAAATGACAAAGAGGGAAAACTATTTTGCCATTTGTGGCACTCCACTCCACTCAGCCGTGTTGATTCCAACACAAGCACGCACAGAAGCACAGAAAAAATTAGAGACACGTCAAGTTTCACCGGGGACGCAAAGTATGCATAATATCCTGGCTACACTCCAAAGACACAGCAGCTAAATGGAAGTCACTGTACCGAGGGCTAAAAGAACTTGACAATATAGGTGTGTCAATGAGTTGCCTCCGCCATTTTGGATTCTTGAGTCTTTGTATTTTCATGGTCATGATCGAGAACATACAGGCCTGGAAAACCACCAACATGAATCAGCCTGGAAACAATAGCTTGAGATGAAGAATGTGCGAGCTATTGTGTCAATGTGTGTCTATTGTGGCTTGTTCATCTATTGTGGTTTGTTCATCTCAAAAAAGGTTGAGGACCACTAATCTAGACCAACGCCAAGATAGAGTCAGCGATGGTATGGGTGTGCTCCCGTGACACGCTTTGCACCATCTATGTTTAACTAGATATTGACTGGTGGGTTACATAACTGTATGAATAGAAAATGTGTCTGTAGGGGAGGAAGCCTGTTACACGTCACTCTTCAACTTGGCATTTAACTAGCAGCTGTGACCTGCAACACCCTGAAATATTTCTCTTTTCACTTCGCTGTATATCCATCCAGCTAGTAGCAGCACACCCACTTCCCCTCTCCACCTAGCCCAGCTCTCAATCTGTCAATATGCACCTCTGGAATAGGTGGTGGTGCCACCTCGCCCTCCCCTGGACCAGGCCTGTGGCTCAATCTCTCCTTATCACTCCATGGTGGAGCGCTTTATCACCAGCCAACAAGGTCACGCTTCACAAACATTCAGCATGAGCTCACCGACATAAAACCCAGCCAAGTTCCTTTACTTGCCAGACCTAAAGAGAGAGAGAGAGAGAGAGAGAGAGAGAGAGAGAGAGAGAGAGAGAGAGAGAGAGAGAGAGAGAGAGAGAGAGAGAGAGAGAGAGAGAGAGAGAGAGAGAGAGAGAGAGAGAGAGAGTACAACCACTGTTTCAAAAAAGAAAGGAACAAACTTCAGCTGAAAATAACATCCCAGAAATCCCAGAGACAGAATTTTTGGTTAAAAGTTAACAAGAAACCCCCTTTACAAAGAAAAAAATCTTGTGTCCACAGGCTTGATTTGTACCTTGTAGGCGAGGGGACAAAGTGTTGGGCAATAGCTGTAAGGTTTGACAATGTCCCCATATGCACAAAGAGAGCCACACATTCACTCTCCCAGGTGCTGTTAGTCACACACCCTGCCCTGAACAAAGTCTAGCCTGTGACACATACTATGCAGCCAGCCTGTTACTACCCACACACACACCTTCACGGAACTGTAAAACCACTGACCTTTACCATCATCAAGACCCAATTAAACTGGCAACTCAAACCTTACCTGTTCAAATCAAGCAGCTCCCTAAGGCAACGCCTATCCTTACCTGTTACCATCATCAAAAGCCAATTAAAATGACAGCTCAAAACCTACCTGTTCTAATCAAGCAGTTACCCAAGCCTAACCTTACCTGCTACCATCATCATGACCCAATTATAATGGAAACTGACGATTTAGCGCTTCAAACTAAGCTGTTACCTAAGCCTAAGCCTAAGTTTAACCTTACCTCTTACCATCATCATAACCCAATAATAATGGCAACTGAAGATGTAGGTGTCCATTCCATTATCCTAACTCTCGCCCTAGACCTGTGCGCTTCGCTGACACCTCACCTTCACAGAGAAAACAATTACGTTTTCCTGCAGCCTAGCCACAACAACCTTTGGGAGACCATTCAACATCCCGATTGCAAATGACCTCTAAATTGCACTTTTGCTAAATATTGAATTGAACGTCTGTCGTCAATGAGGTCTTGTGATGTCTTCACGAGGCCGCAAGCACAAGGGAGGACGGGAGTTTGGATAATGGAAAGAAGCCTTAGCCTACCTGTTCAACCTCAACTACACTCACCTGCCTATGTGCAAAGATTCTCAGGGGACTTTAAAACAAACCTCTCTCCTACTCTATCGTGGCCTAACTGTAGGGCACTGGGTTACTACACAGACAACCCAGGTTCGACTCCTGCTCAGGTTACTTGGCAGTCCTTCCCTGTCTCACCGCCCCCACTCATTTCCTGTCCCTCTGTCATTATTCCATCACAAACAAAGAACAAAACCCCCCAAAAATAACTCACAAACAAAGAACAAAACCCCCCAAAAATAACTCTCCTTCCAGCCTCTCCAGAGGGTCCTTCCTTCTCAACCACCTAGTGCAGGCTTGGGACCCATTAGCATGGCAGTTGGCTGAGCTCCCCTAGGACCTATGGGGGACATTAGCGGAGCCCTCAACAGTACCCTGGAGGATTGCTGTGGTGGTAGCCTACTGGACTATAATAAAGCATGTGTGCCATGCGTGAATTCTGTAAATAGCCCTACACATGCTCTGTGCTCTTTGTGTGCCAAACTGATGGCTCACTTTTCAGCAACACTATTTGAATGAAATGTGCTATGTATTCTCAGATCATGGGTGTGTTGTAATCATTCTTGCTGCCATTCCTTTTCTGTGTGGTGGTGAAACGCAGGCAACGCAAAAATCACAAGCAAAACCAGGAGACTGTGCTGTACACTGCTGTACAAGACTACAGAGCCATGAGAAGTGACTCCTGCTGGCATCGACCCATCCCCATAGCCTTACTCACTCCATGGATGGGAGCCATACCTCACTGGAGAGACCACTTCAATGTGCTGCACTGCCCTCAAGTAAGGACACACCATTCCCATTCCTGGGGGCCTCTGATCTCAAGGAGACACAGGGCCGCAAGGCTACGCACTCCTTCCTCGTTCGGACACGATTGTTGTTACAGAAACCATTTCCTGGCATTGTTGTGACCCCTGCAGCAGCAACAGCAGCAGCACCACCACCACACCACAGGTGTGCAGACCAGCAAACATGGCGGGTGGTGCCGGGCGCAGGAGGGCGGGGGGGTCTTTTTTCGCGGATACAAACACACAAAGGAGGATGTGGGCAGTGGACAAAAGCGGGAACTGAGGTAAAGCGGCCTCTTGGCAAAGCCAGCGGCCAGCAACTAGCAACCTCCCCTGTCACGTCCCCCCAGTCGGACTGAAGCTTAATTAGGCGATGTTGTTTGGTGTGGGCCGCCTCGGCCGTCACACAAAAAGCCAACGGACTGATACCAATCAGAGGGTGCCGTGGAGATAATTGTACACTGCTCTGCCCAGTGTTGGGGAGAATAACAGTGTGGACAGATGGCGCAGGTGCGTGCCGGTGTGTGTGTGTGCGTGTGTGTGCGTGTGTGTGCGTGTGTGTGTGTGTGTGTGTGTGTGCGTGTGTGTGTGGTGAGAGGGGGAGGTAAAAGGATGACATCTTCTCTTTGATGTCTGATGAGCACACTGAGTGCATCACTGTCTGTCTGAGAGCAGCAACAGACGCCAGCTCCGGGCAAAAGGCTATATTAGTGGGCACCGGTAGCTCCATCTCTCTTTAACTTTTATTACATCGATGCATCATAGCCCTCCCCCCTATCCGCTCCAAAAAGGCTGGAGCTGGTCCAAACGCTTTGAAATGTCTTTGGTGCATGCCAAATCTTTAATGCAACATAATGACACCATGATTCCACTAAAGTCTATGCTACTCCGGAACAGTAGCTCTGCATCACTTGGTCCCATTTCAGAGAGAGAGAGAGAGAGAGAGAGAGAGAGAGAGAGAAAAGAGAGAGAGAGAGAGAAAAGAGAGAGAGAGAGAGAGAGAGAGAGAGAGAGAGAGAGAGAGAGAGAGAGAGAGAGAGAGAGAGAGAGAGAGAGAGAGAGAGAGAGAGAGAGAGAATGTTTGTTAAGGATAGTGGTTCACAGCACTAACACACACCAGTGACTGAGAAATCTATCAGCTAGATGATGTTGGTTTACAGAGACCTGTGTCAACATCTGACTAATCCCCCTCACTCCGTGCTGACCAGGTTTTTGACCAAATGAGGAAAAAAAATGACACCTAACAGCTCCAAAGTTAAAGGTCACGAGGTAAGATGCTAGAACATTTCAGCAAAAAAAAATTCAAACCCAAAGACAATAATTGAAGATAGAAGTTGTTGTGACCGAATCCCACCACGAAATGCTGCCTGAATAACCTTTACATTTTGTTCATGAATCTTCAAAAAAGGACTATTAATAACTTTAATAGCCGTAGGTCTATTGTGAACTACCTGTTTATACCCATTCTACCTGTGAACGGCTGTTTAAGCCCCCGCCTCCACAATAATCATAATCATATTGGAATGACAACAAGTAGCTGCACTAAGAGAGAAAGAGAGAGTGAAGGAGAGGAAAAGAAAGAATACCACAGAACCCCTCCCTGAGACACTCTGGAAGAGCTGGAGGAAGTTTTATGGCAGACTGATCCTTGTTTATTGCCAGTGCGGTTTCTGGCCTAAAGCTGGCACACAGTGATAAGAAGATAGCAATTGAATGGCTTCACTTGTCAGGCAAAAAAAATAAATAGCAATAAACCAAACGGATGTGTAGTAATGACATGTAATTGTCCACACGCCTGAAAAACAGTGTGGGCAGGGGTATAGGCATTTGCATTTTTCTTCACATAACTTTTGAACAAATCATGCATATCCTTGGGCAGTGATCTCAGCATCCTCCGTTGGCAGCTATAACCACAGCTCTCCAAGAAACTTAGAAAGGGGGGATGCAACATGAAAGTTAGACCAAACAGCCTTAAAAAGAGTTGTTTAAGTGCCGTCTTCCCCTGTAACGGAATGGTTCAATGTTGCTGTCTGTCCGCAAGGAAGCCGTCTACCTCCCATCTGAGGGACAAAACTGGCAGCCTGTGGGACAAGAAGGGTGTGTCGTGGTACAGTGGTGAGCTGCCTTGCTGAGCTACGCAACAAAGTAGGCCGTGGAAGTAGAGAACACACGCTGTAACTAGAAGTCCATGCATGTGGCCAGCTTCGCTTTCCAGAGGATGCTATAGAGCTCTAGAACCGCACAATCCCGCACTCTAAATAAGGGCGCGATCACACCGGACGCGGATTTTACAGTAGGAGGCGGATGTATTCTATTGTTTGTCAATGAAAATGAGCGGATTACGCGTCTGATATCAGCGCAAGGCGGGTTGCGGATTCTGCGCCTCTCCGCGAGGGGCGGATCGAGTTGAAAAAAGTTCAACTCAGGGCGGAATATCCGCGGCGGATTTCCAGATGTTCTATTACGACACCGTTGCCAAGATTCTAACAACTGCCACTGTCATGGAGGAGAAGCTGGTTCTGGCCGTTACGGGCTACCCCGAACTATACGATCTGTCGGACAAAAAATACTCAAACAAAAATGCAAAACAAGCTGCGTGGAGCCGTGTGAGCTTCGCTGTGGAAAGACCTGGTAAGTTTGTTGTATCTGCATTGACGAAGTTGTAAGATAGCCTGTCTAGTTGTAGTCTACCCCAGTCCATTAGCCCATTATACCTAGCCTCCTGATAATAGCCTTTGCTGTTGCTGTCAATAACATAAATTTAAGTAGGCCCAATAATAGCTGTTTGAAACGGAATGCTTTTTATCCAATGCTCGTTTTTATCTGATGAAATTCACTAACTGATGCAATTTGACATTAGCGTAGGCTAATGTAGCGAAGTGGCTACTGCACTTTGCTACAGTAACATCTGTCAACATAGCAACCGTAGACGCTTACGATAGACTACGTTATTGCCGTGACAATTGTATGGGTGAGGTTACTAATAGACCAATGCGATGTCTGTTACTGTGTTGTCAGTGACCGAGTGCCAGAGGAAGTGGAAGTACTTAAGGGACGAGTACCTTAAGCAGAGGAGGCTGGAGAAGGAGAGACGGAGTGGGGCAGAAGGTGGTCCACGGAAAAGGTGGAAATACATGCACATACTGTCCTTCCTGGAGCCCCATGTTAGGGAGAGGGAGACCAGTTCAAATTTCGAAGCCAGCCAACCATTGGCTGACACTGATATTGAGGTGAGCATAATAAATTAATTTGTTAACTGTAGCCTAGTTCTACTGGAAACCCTGCATTGAACACTGGGCCTAAATGTTAGGCTGTTATCTAATGTGGCCAACAGATGGCGTTAACAAACTGTGAATTATAAAGGGAGCTGTATGCCTACAGCTTGACATTAACTTTTTCACTTGATACACAAGGGACAAAGGGCAGAATGTAGGCTATTCTTATATGTCATACCATAGAATAATCTACCTGCCAAATTGGCTAGTGACACTAAAATTATTACTAACCACAACCAAGTTTTACCAGCATTTGACCGGTAGCAGGTGCCAGTGTCAAGCCCTGGAGCTGTAATTGTTTTACCTTTACATGGATGTCAGACACAGTAGCGTAGGCCTACATCTCACAATACATGGTAACTATAACATTGTTTCTGTTGTTTTTTTTGTTCTTACTGCTGTGTCAGGAGGAATGTCCATCTGCATCTGCCTCATCTTCCGAAGCAACGCTGCCACCACCATCACCACCATTATCATTGCCACCACAACCTGCACCCCAGTCCACTAACAACAGGCCCAGCTCCAAACCCCGGAAAAGACAGGCTGACCAGGAGCCTCTGTCTGAATATCAGCAGAGGCTCCTTGCAGCAGTCAGTGGAGCAGACAGATCTGATGAAGATGAACATTTTTTCCTGGGGTTAGTTCCCCAAATGAAACGTTTGCCACCAATGAAGCGAGCCTCAACAAAAATGAAAATCATGCAGCTGATGTTTGAAGCAGAATTTGAAGAAGCTTAATCACTTTCATTTTTTATATAATTTAGTATTTATATTTAAATATGTATATTTACAAATGTACTTATAGTAGGCCTATTTATTATTAATGCTTACTTTTAATATTTATATTCAAATATTTTGTATGAGTGTATTTATACGAATGTATTTATTTTTAATACTTATATATGTATTAGCTACATTTAGTGGTATATAGGCAAAACAAATACACCTGTGTTTCATACAAGTTTCAACAAGTTTAATTAAATATAAAAAAAATCTTAAATAGGCGTATTGTTGTCCATTTTTGTCATTGGAATATGTACATTGCAGGCTATGTGCACAGATTAGATGCAGTGGACAGTTTCATGGCTAATTCTGTACATTCAGCTTGCTCGACCAACAGGGGAGGAGAAATAGCTGGTGAATTTGTCCCTGATTGTCATGGCTTCCTGTGATGCCCTATTGCTGCTGACCTGGCCTATGCATTCCAGCCCAGGTGAGGACTCAGGTGGGAGGAAGGCCAGGGTGCTCAGGTCCTCTTGTTCTCTGTCCCACCTGATGTAATTATGCAGCACGCATGTCGCCTTGACCAGCTTCTCAGCTGTTTCTTCTGAGACAGTGAGGCCCCTCCTGTAAATGCGCCACTGTGCTGCTAGAATTCCGAAGGCACACTCCACCATCCTGCGCGCCGTTGACAGCCGGTAATTGAACACCCTCTCCTCGGGGGCCAAATTCTGCCCAGGATAGGGCCGCATCATGTTGTTGCGCAGGGGGAACGCCTCGTCTGCCACGAAAACATAGGGCATGGGCCTGTCAGTCCCTGGTAGTGGATGGTCTGGTGGCAGATCCAGGGTGTTGTTGCGTAGGGCTTTCCCAAAATTTGATGATGACAGTGTGCCACCATCGCTGCTCTTCCCATATGCGCCCACATCAATCATCAAAAAACGGTACCTGGCATCGACAACTGCCAGTAGAACTATTGAGTGGTCGCCTTTATAATTATAAAAAAGAGACCCACTGTTTGCTGGTGCCTGAATAACGACATGTTTGCCGTCAACAGCACCAACACAGTTTGGGTACCCACACAATGTCTCAAAGTCTTGAGCTATTGCTCTCCAAGTGTTGCTTTTTGGGAAAGGCATGTAGTCCTCCACCAAGCAGGACCACAATGCCTCACACACCTCGTGTACAATTCCCACAACTGTGGAGAACCCCACTCGGTATCTGAATGCAATGCTCCTGTATGAATCCCCTGTTGCCAAGAATCTGAAATGACAAAATATAAAACATAATTTAAAGCCAGCTCATTACAATACTGCAATGTACCTGTTTTTCACAAGAGACATTTGTGGTTTATGCGTGTGTATCCTGCTCCAGGGTGACATTATGACATCTTTATTGCAGGCTACAGCTGAGTACATGTAATGAGCTATGTTTTTTTATTTTTTATGAAGGAATAAGGATGAAGTGGACTAGGCAAGTGTGGAATGCATGTGTGTGGGACCTAAATATATCATACTCATTGAAAATCAAATAGGCCTAGGTCTCTGATGGGATACTGTCCTTGTAGAGTGACTGAAGAGTATTTTGCTTATGGTACAGTAAACACAATTAATCTTAACCATAGGCTTATAGGTTTCTGGATGGTTGAATACTACTTGCAACTGCCCGTTTCAGATAGCCTAGTGTCACAGCTTGCATCTTACCTTAAACAAATGCACAGTCGTTCTGCTGGCCCAATTGCATTCCTGTAGTTTGTGTCCTGCTTGGTTATTGATGGTCCCACGATGGTTAAAAGGTGATCAAAATCAGCTATTGTCATTCGAAAGTACGTATGAAAACGATTGCTGTCCAAGCGGAGCTCCTGCACTAAATGGTGGTATTCACCGTAACGCTCCCTCTCCTTCAAGATATTGTGGACCCACACTATTCTCTTTCGTTGTCTGTGCGTTTCACGCTCAACCTCTAACAGAGCTAGGGCCAGAGCTCGTCTTCTATCCATAGTGCAGAGAAAGTTTTTTTTGTTTTATGTCACGCAAAATGATAAGCGTAGGCTAGTTTTACTTTGGCTACAGATCGACCGTTACAATGTTGCAATGAAACAAGTCGGTGTTAAGATTCTATTGACAGCGTTCGATTCGGCAGCGGATCCGCGCTCGGTGTGGTGACTGCAGATTAATCAGCAGGACGCGCATCGCGGATTGTAGGCAGAAACCCGCGTCCGGTGTGATCGCGCCCTAAGAGTGGAATGCGCCAGCGCTAATTATACTACGCAATGAATCACTGCAATAATGGGTTGGATATATTCAGGCTGGACCAGCATCTTAATGCTGTCTAGTTGTGGCGTCTATAGGTTTACTAACCGTAGCTGAAAGAAATCGAGAAGACGCTCTCATCATTAGGTAAAGTCCTGTATTTTCAATTGAGCTAAACTGATGGAAGACGAAAACCCTGCATTCCTCTATACACTTAATGTGTTGCCTTCTACAATTAAACATTTTAGAATATAAATGAAGTGTGTGCCATGCGACAGAATCACATTACAAACTGAACATAACTCAGTTGTAAACTCAGAACTAGCTCATGGGCGGCCAAACATGTAGCCTACTGTTCCAAATGCATAGTTTTGGAACAGGATGCGAAATGGGCTACGTCATTTAATTGTACAACTGGAGGAAAGTGGACAGCAAATCCTCTAATCAAAGAGTGACGTAATTGCGCGCAACAACATTGGGCAAAACTAACTTAACCGGTCATCCAGAAATTGACGCCAACTTTACATTCACCGGGCGGTCACCAGTTCGCCACAGTCCAGTTTTCTCATAGTTTTCATGTAGGCTACAAACCACCACTGCCCTATATTTCGCTCCACATCCCAGTTTTTCAGAGCGCCTGTCTTTTTTGCAACTCATTCATGCGGATCACTTCCTGTACCGACTTGCCATTCTCCAGTTAGGCACTTACTGACAATCTAAACCACTTAAAATAGGCTACAGTTTCACCGAAAAGTGTCGCGACTTTTACAATGAAACCGCGCGACATTTAAGCTTCTATTATGAAATCAACACATACCAAAGAGTGTTTCTAACTATTGTGGCTTTTACGCTACTTTTTTGATAAATCGAGGCCAGCAATGGAGGTCCCACCCAATGTGTTGAAGTTGGTGATCTCGCCCTTCCTGGTTGAGTGCACTTGCGCTTGGAGCGCAGTGCCTATCGCAACAGGCCGGTAGAGTAGTGCGAGGTGCAGGTAAGCATGAATCAGCAAAGACACAACTTAGTCGGGATATTTACCTGTTTTCCAGATGCAGACGTTTTTGGGTGGCTAGCAAAAACCGGAGGCTCCGTCTATGTCCGTTACGCAGCGAATCAAACTCCCTTTCCGACGGCTGCGACCTTGCTACAAGCACTGGTTAAACTGGAGCAGTGGTTTCCTCCCTCCCTTTCTCTGCCTTCACTGTTTTCTCTTTTTTCAGTTTCTATCTAGCCTGCCTCCTTCACAAGCAGAATTTTCGTCCAGACTCGGGGTGCGGTCCAGAGAGGGCGGACTCTGTGATGTGTGTCTGCGCTTTCAACCACTCACAGGCGGCGTTTTCCCAACAGCAAGGCTGCCAGCCAGTCAGAGCGCGGCAGGGGCGTGAATTTTGTGGAAACCTTCGTGCCAGTGGGCAAAAAGTATGAACTTGAAATAGTAGGGGGGTGCGAGGATAACGTGCTGTTTAATGAAAGAGGTATGTGCAGGCTAAGGATTTTTTTGACCATATAAGTATCCCTCCGTTCAGTAAATTCTACGCCACGAAGGTCTTTTGTCATTATTTGGCGCAGCCCGTCTCTTCCAGTATTTCCTTTATGAACACACTCTGCACACATAGTAGGCTATCCTTGGAATTTGTTTATTCACTTGAGCTCACATAACCTATTTATGACAAGTGTTTATTCCAAACAGTGTTGCAACTTACTTAACACAAACCATAAATTGCCGATGCGTAAACAGTAATAAAGATAGCGAAACATTACATGTCTGCCTTGCTGTGTAGTTGAAAAGGTGTTGGTTGGACTTTTGATGACTTTGTGAAACAAAATTGGTTGAAATCTGGAATGGGAAGTTACCCTGAGAAAATTCACTGGAGTAGTGGGATACAGTGATGCTCAGGCCCATTAAGATAAAACATGGATAAAAGATAAACCTTCATTGTCTCAACACACAGACTGATATACTGACAGAATTAAGACGGCATACTTCTGTCTATACCCCTGTCTATCTGTCTGTTTCATCTGTCTGTCAAGAGAGTGAAAGTTGATATTCTCCAATGTGTTTTATATCTTTATAGTGTCACCATTCCATTGCTCAAGTGATGTTATCGTAAAGTCAAGTCAAGTCAAGTTTATTGTCAATTTCTTTACATGCACTGGTCATACAAAGAATTTGAAATTGCGTTTCTTGCTCTCCCATGCAGACATAGACTAATCTAGGTAAGGACATAGACAGTATAGACCAGTGTTTCTCAACAGGGGTGCCGGGGCACCCTGGGGTGCCGCGGGCCCCCCTCAGGGGTGCCGCGGAAACGTGGCTGATAAATAAATGATGTAATATAATACATATTTGTCTAAATTGATAAGTTAATGCTAGTCAGTGGAATCTTTCATCTGCCATTTACGCACAATAAAGTAAATATAGGTCGCCCCAGTCTGCTGCAACTTCGAACGTAGGTCGTGTGACATCTCCAAATGTGTTACTTTTCTAAGCTTGTGTGGTATCGGATGCGATGCCATGTTACGGCTTGTTGGTTTGGGGTGCCTTGAAATTTTTCATGAATTGAAAGGGTGCCTCGCCTAAAAAAAGGTTGAGAAACACTGGTATAGACATAGACAGTACTCATACATGGACATAGACAGTATGGACGTAGACATTGCTCATACAGACATTTAAAGTGCAAGACTGGACAACAGAAGACTTGTAGAGAACATACATTAAGAGGAGGTATTTTGTTGTGCTTTTTCTAAAAGTCCTTTATAGCGTTCTGACATAGTAATAGTAGCATTTGAAGAAAATAAATAAAGTAAAGAGCTATAAAACAACATATCTTGATATGTTTTATTTAAACATGATGTTATCTTCACATCCCAATCTCATCTTCTTGATATGGTAAACATGACAGCTCGCTAGCCTACTATGCTCACGACAACAGCAATTTTAGATTTCGTAATAGAACAGAGCATGACGTGTAGTTCTTTTTATGAAAAGTGTTGACATTCCCATCTTGAAAACTTCTGGGTGGTAAAAAAAGGAGTAGTCCCGCTTGTGAAAAGGGAAATGGGCCTGGATGGCTTTGAAAGTTAAAGTGGTATGCGTGGCATGCCTGACTTGTTTGTGAGAGGGTTCACTGGGCTGTGTATCACCACTGACACTTGACTTGGGAACATGCCGAGTGGCTGGTTGGAAAAATCAATATATCTCTTGAGTCTGACTCTGCGCCGGCCGGCTGGTTGGCCAATGGGAGGAAGTTTCAATGGAGAGGTCAAAGGGCAGCGGTGTCCCTATCTGAGCAATAACAGATGCTGAGGGAAGAAGAAGTGTGAGGCTGTGTGTGTGTGTGTGTGTGTGTGTGTGTGTGTGTGTGTGTGTGTGTGTGTGTGTGTGTGTGTGTGTGGAGGAGAGAGAGAGAGAGAAATTGAGAGAGAGAGAGAGAGAGAAATTGAGAGAGAGAGAGAGAAAAAGAAATTGGGAGTCAGAGCATGAGAGATATAAAGTGAGCTGAAGAGAGAGAGAGAGAGAGTTGGGGGGAGGCGTTTTTTGTCTGTCTCTTCTCACTGTGTGATATACTGGTGTGGATGTGACAGAGCGTTCTCTGACTTTCAAAACACACAAGGGGGGCAGTTGTGTGTGTGTGTGTGTGTGTGTGTGTGCGCGTGCGTGTGTGTGTGTTTTTAAAAGCCAGAAAAAGTTTGATGACCAAATAAGGAGACTCTTGACCTCCATCCCGCCCTCCTTGAATTGACCCAGTCACACTCTCTCTCCATCCCTCTCTCTCCGTCTCTCTCTCTCTCTCTCCGTCTCTCTCTCTCTCTGCTGCTGTTATAGTGAACTGGGTGTGCCCACAATTCTGGGTGTGCAGCAGGCAGGCGATGCATCATGCACTTGAGCAAACTCAGCTTGGCTCACTCCCTCAGCCCTAACCACTCGAAGCGATGATTGATCATTAAAACTGTACCATGTTTTCACCATTTATATGATGCCCAGATTTGGATACCGTACAGGGCTGTGTTGAGTGAGTGTGTGTTTATTTGTACGGCTGCATCAATCAAATGTAACCTGTAAATTATACCAGACATGAATGAAATCATAGACATCATAACTCGAAACAGGAGGTCGGGGGGGGGACCTTCCCGACCCCCCACACACAAAATGCAAGCAACGGTTATTTGCACATCGCTCTCTTAACGTCACCCAAACAAGCTGTTAGGATGTGACAGAACTTAGGCAGTGGTGGTGGTGTGTGTGTGTGTGTGTGTGTGTGTGTGTGTGTGTGTGTGTGTGTGTGTCACACTGTGTCACACTGTGCGCCTCCATAAATGGAGAAGAGCATCCTTCTCCTCCATCCTATTGTGCAACGCCCTCCCAGAACGTAACATACTAATAATTAAAAACAGCTTTAGGAAAAAGAACAACAACAACTTGACTGTGTCAGGGTATTTCTTTCTTGTTCTTCTCTTTCTTCAGAGCCCCCCCCCCCCACCTTTCTCTCTCTCTCTCTTTCTCTCTCTCTCTCTCTCCTCTCTCTCTCCCTTCCTCCCTCTTTCCTCAGTAATCAGTACACAGGAAGGGTGATAAGACGCATGTTGACTCACAAAATTCTGGAATGTGGAGAAAAGGGAAGGGGGAGCCAGTTCCTTCTTTTCTTTCAGGCTGAGTGTCCACACCGGTCCACACACCAGGGCTTTTAACCCCCTCCAAAGAGCCCATAATACGCTGGCAAAATAGCTGCTTTTTTCACCCAATTTATCCCCCGACCCCTTCAAAAAAAAAAAGAAAGAAAGAAAGAAATTGAGACGTGAGGATAAGAATGGAATGAAAAACAGTGGCCTGGCTGGGACTAAACCAGGAGCCAAGGTCCGAGAGGGCAGTGTGTGTGTGTGTGTGTGTGTATGTGTGTGTGTGCGCGCATTTCAGATATAAATAGGGTTGTGAGGGTTATGTATTTACTATAAACACAATGCTCATGTTTTGGCTTTGGCAGGCAGATCTTTGTCTGATTTCATGCCCTCACACACACACACACACACACACACACACACACACACAAAAGAACACAGGCGGGTGTGTAATCTGAAGGCATCTGGGCTATGTAGCATAGGCCAGGGCACTCAAACAAACAGGGAGCAAATACTAACTGTTTTCAGAAGTCTGAGAAAGAGAGAGCAGGAGAGAGAGAGAGAGAGAGAGAGAGAGGAGAGAGAGAGAGAGAGAGACAGAGAAGCATAGAGGAGGAGAGCGAGGGAGTGAGGTACAGGCCATAGGAATTCTGCCGCTCGTTCTCCCTGTTCCCTCTCTCTCTCCCTCTCTACGTTTGTTCAGCAGTCACTGGCTTCCCCTGTCTTTTTTGCCTTATATGGTAACAGAGTGGTAGAGAGAGGGAGAGAAACAGAGAGCGGGAGCGAGAGCAACGGAGGTGTGGTCTATTGTTTTAGGGCGGAAGAGGTGTAGAGTTACACGGCTTCCCAGACCTTTTTCCCGGCCTTCGTCATCCTGCGCTGATTTCCCCCTTCCCCCTTTTTTACCTCATCCCTTTTCAGTCCTGGCTCTGATTCAGTCTCAGAGTATGCAGAGAGCTTAGAGAACAACCCATGCGGCTGTTGAACCAGGTAGCCTATATATGACCCAGAGGATGAGACAGAGAGGCCAGACGTACAAACACACAGACGCTGTCTTTGTCCTGCTCGACTCCCAAAGAGTCAAAGACCTGTGTGTGTGTGTGTGTGTGTGTCGTGTGTGTGTGTCGTGTGTGTGTGTGTGTGTGTGTGTGTGTGTGTGTGTGTGTGTGTGTGTGTGTGTGTGTGTGTGTGTGTGTGTGTGTGTGTGTGCAGGGAGTTTGAGTAGTGTTAGTCATTCCAGGTATTCCAGTCAGCTCAGCGTGGGGCTGAAAGTCCAAAGTTAGGAATGTCAAAGTGCTAACGTAACGTGACGCGTTGTTGGCAGGATTATCACATTTCTCAGACCGGCCCTCTGGCCCCGTACGGATCGCCAGGCCATTCCCCTCAGGCCCATAATAATAATAATAATAAAAAACCCTTAGTAGTGGCTTTCCCAAACACTTCACAGTAGCCTAATACTCTGTGGGACACTAATACAGGCAGTTCCCCTTTAATCCCATAATAAAAAAGTCTTAGGTCGTGGCATTCCCAAAGACTAGGCCTATATAACCCCATGTGGAACACAGCACCAGACACTGAAACAGTACTGTGGCCAATGATCCACTAGAAATCCAGACCCTTTTAACGCATGACTTCCCAAGCTAGCTCTCCCTCCCCTGACATAGTCACTCTTCGTCTCCTGTGTTATTTGGAGGGGTGGGGGGTAAGGTTGGTTGAATGAACAGTGGCGTTTAAAGCATGCCATCATTCTGTCATCGGCAGGCCGCATAATGACATGGAGGGAATGCGCGGCACGCTATATATGAGAATTTGAGAAAGTCCCCAGTGGGCATGACATCATCATCGCGAGCCGTGCCGAGCCCAGTCAGGGAGGAATAACGGCCCCCAGGTGCAGGTGTGCTGCCTGCTCAGGTCTCCACCCTCTGAGCACGACACGCGCAGGAGGGAGGGAGGAAGGGAGGGAGGGGTGGAGGAAGGGAGGGAGGGAGGGAGGAAGGGAGGGAGGGGTGGAGGAAGGGAGGGAGGGAGAGAGAGAGGAAGAAAGGGGGGACGTCATGTCAGTCTGTCAGCCTGATGTGTGAGTGCTGTATCTCACGCTGTGCAGGTTAGGACTTGCTGATGGACAGCAGCCAAAGCAGATGATGATGATGATGATGATGGTGATGTTGATGATGACTTTGTGATGATGTAGTGGTAGACGGCGTCTTCCCCTCAGTCAAGCCCACTCATGTCAACAAAGCGGAGAGCGAGACAGAACGAGGGATGAATAGGAAGTGTAAAACACAGAGAGAGAAAGAGATAGAGATAGAGAGAGAGGGGAACGAGCAGGGTCATGTCAGGTTGAAACACAGCTCAGAAAGGTGTCGAGAAAGGGATGACGGATTGACGGGGAAATGGTGCTGTGAGACAGAGAAATTAGAGGGGAGTACAGTCAGGGGCAGAGGGAGGAGGGCAACTGGGCGCAGACGGACGAGAGGTGGAGGGTGGTAGGAGGACATAGGAGGACAGCATGGATGGAACGGGAGGCGAGCACTCCTGGAGAAGTGTCATGAAAAATAACATGTACAGTACGTGTCTGTGTTTTAAGTGGACCTCCATATATGCTCCCCCTTGCTTCACCTTTGCCTGAGTTGTTAATGGCTGAAAGAAAGGGAGGAATGGTGAGAGAGGGGACCGTGGCTAAAGGAAAACAGCTTGAAAGTGAGAGGGAGAGAGGTATGGGAGAGAGAGAGAGAGAGAGAGAGAGATGGAGAAGAGAAGAGAGGGGGGGGGGACTGTAGGAGTATTATAGAGCTGAGAGGAGTGGCAATGGCAATGGCTCACTGCGCGGCTGAGGCTCAGGTGCTGTGATGGCCTCATAACTCACATTCCTTTAGGAGTAGGCAATGCTAATTACCCTGAGAGGGAGAGAGAGAGAGAGAGAGAGAGAGAGAGAGAGAGAGAGAGAAGCCAAAGCATGCTTTGGCAATACAAAATATTTTTTGTCTTGCTAATAAAGTTTCTATGAATTTAATGAATTGAATTGAGAGAGAGAGAGAGAGAGAGAGAGAGAGAGAGAGAGAGAGAGAGAGAGGAGAAAATACTGAGACAGAGAGAGAGAGATACAGAGATTGAGACAGAGAAAGAGGGACAGAGTCCCAGGGTTTTGCATTTTTTTGCACGCTCAGAGGCCTGTATAGGGGCCAAAGACAGCATACATTTAAGGATCCTACGTGGGAATGGTCACCTGACCTGACACACACATACTGTATGGGAAGTACTTGAGAGCCAGTGCTACACAGAGAATAACATTTAATGTACTAAGTACATTGGCCGCGTTAACATGAGACATTTAATTCAGAATTATAACTCAATTTGAAAAACTTAATTCTGCTTTGAAAACATCATGTAAAACCTGCATCATTCGGAATGAAATGAAAGTGCAATGTAAACTTGACAGAACTATTTAATTCTGAATGATTAATTCAGGCAGTCTAGCAGTAACTTTTTTTAAAGATTTTTTGGGTCTTTTTTGTGCATTATTTTAGACAGGATAGTGAGAGAGGAACAGGAAACGAGTGGGGAGAGAGAGACGGGCAGGGACTGGCCAATGACCCAGGTCGGAATCGAACCTGGGTCGCCAGCGGAGGAAACTAGTGCCCTACTGTTAGGCCACGGTAGGGCCATAACTATTTTTTTTAACCCGTTAAGACATGGCCCCTGTCATAAATTTGCTGTTACCAGAATGGCAATGACCAAGTCGTAATGTATTACTAAAGGCTGATGTAATGTCATAGCGGTACAGTACTATTGCACTTAAGGTTTTCAATGACCATTACACGGCGTGCACTTTGGGGCAACAGGCTTTAGTGTCTGAAAGGGGTATGCCACTATAAGAGGGAAAATGTCGCTAAGCTAGTGAAAGTCAATGGACGGATCCATTGACTTTCACTAGCTTAGTGACATATTCCCTCTTTTAACTTGTCTTAAAGCAAGACAACGCTTAACATGAAATTTAAGACACTTTACCACCTTTATAAACCCTGGCCAACGATTTTAACTGTATTAAGCCCCAAAATAGTGGCATATCCCTTTAATTGCTTATGATAGGACTGTTGAGAATATGACGTGAAGAGAGTGGGAGAGAGAGATGGGTCAGGGCTGGCAAAGGACCCGGGCCAGACTCAAACCCCGGTTGCCATGGGCATTCAAGCCCATATGTGAGGGGCTAAAAGTATTTTTGGTACAAGATTTCCTACTCCTGAGAAGTATTCTGTATAAATTCTGTATAAATATTCTGTATAAAAATATATAATTTCAGTATAAATATTTGGTGTATATCTATACATTTTATCCTTGCATACAGACACACCCAAATCTGAAATCTGGCTCAGAACTTGAACTCTTGTAGCATTCCTTGGATCGTATGGAATACAAAAATCTCAAAAGCACTTCACAGAATTACAATGAAATATCTTAGAACTCTTTTATTTAAATCATATCGCTTGGTCATATTACATATTGTATTGAAATAAAAGCTAAATCAAATCCCTCAACCTTGTTCGTGCTTCCCCGCTTCACAGATATTTCAGTAGAAAACAAGACCGAGAAGAGCTGAACGGTAAAGCACAGAGAAAAAAAAAATACATAAAACAATACGTACAGTACATACAATACATACATAAAATCAGCTCTTTCCCTCAATGTCAAGACATTCAGCTTTCTCAATAGTAGGCATGGCGGTGTAAAATAGACTGTGGTGCCTGTTCTGCTAGAGGAAGCCCGCCCTCTGGTGGACAAAGATAAGAAATGCAGAGAGCTATAATACCTCTCATACAATACATTGCCCGAAATCAACTCCATACGCCAGACATAGTCATCCCAGTTTTGATACAGTATAGTACAGTTCAAGTCGCTGTACAGGTTCTTTATACCCAGTGTTTCCCTATCCCACCCCCTCCTGGCCACCCAGAGTACTACATGTTTTCTGTCTTTCTCCCCCCTCCTACCGCCTGATTGGTTGAAAACCCTTCAGATGCCTCCGAGTCATTAAAAACAATGTGATGAGGTCAGAGCCGAGGCTGCCACACAGAGACAGAGGCTGGAGGACTAAAGCACGGAGTCCTCTGGTTCTTGCAGAGCGAGAAGGGGGCCAACCGGGAAACACTGCTCTATACAATCTATGATAACAAGAAGACCCATAGAAATGGCTCAGACGCCCCTCCTCCACCACCTTGTGTCAGATGGGGGGAGGAGGTGTGTAATATGTTATAGACATGGAGATAGTGGATGGGGATGGATGCATACGTGAGCTTACAGACACACATCACATATGCACCAGCAATGCAGAGACAGTGGAATAGCTGAAGGTGCTGCGTGTAGGGTGTGTGTGTGTGTGTGTGTGTGTGTGTGTGTGTGTGTGTGTGTGTGTGTGTGTGTGTGTGTGTGTGTCCTTAAGAGTAGTCGGATGGGCAGTGAGTCTTTGCAAATGCTCAGTGTGACCACTGGGTGCAATTCTAGGATACTGAGGAAATGAGTGTATTTGAAAAAGGAAGGGAGAAAGAAAGGAAGGGAGGGAGGAAGAGGAGGGAGGGAAGGGAGGGGGGTGAGGAGGGGACAGAGGTACATGGAGGGGACAGGTTTATTGTCCAATAAGCTTCTTGACAAAGGAATCCAACTGGTCTTCGTCTTTGATCCCCACAAACTGGTCGGTGACATCACCACCCCTCATGGCGATCACCGTGGGAACCGCAGAAACCTGGAAGCAGCAGAATTCCACATCAGACCACCATGACAACACCACACACAATACTGTGGCTTTTAAAATGAAAGTGTCAGCATTTATAGTATGTTGGTGAATACTTGATACCAATCATTTGAAATATTCTTATTGGCCTTTGCATTTCACATTTGCATGTACAGATTCAACATGAGACCACCATGAGAACACGCGATGCCGTGAGACCACAATGACCATAAAGAAAAGAAAGAAAGCCCATTGGGAAATTCCAACTCCCATTGTCATTGTGACACAGCACTCCACAGCACACAAGTGAACACTGCACACAACGAAATTGCATTTATGCCTCACCCGTGCAAGGGGGCAGCCCTCAGTGGCGCCCCATGGGGAGCAGTGCAGTGGGACGGTACCATGCTCAGGGTACCTCAGTCATGGAGGAGGATGGGGGAGAGCACTGGTTGATTACTCTCCCCACCAACCTGGCGGGTCGGGAGTCGAACCGGCAACCTCTGGGATGCAAGTCTGACGCCCTAACCGCTCACCCATGACTGCCCATGTGACCATGTGCATTACAGAGGACTTCATGACAAAACAAACAGCATTTAACATTTTAGGATTTTTTCCCCCCCTTGCACTTCCCTTCTCATGAATATTTAACACCAACCATTTCAAATATTCTTATTGGCCTCCTGATTTTACTTTGGGCGTCCATCCTCCTCCAGGTTCATATGAGACCAACTTTTTATCTGATCAGAGACATACAGTGCAGTGTGTATGTTTCCCCCCCCCTATTGACTCTCCCCCCTGATTGGCTTTTTTCCACATTTGGCACCCATGTAGGTTTTATGGCATTATTCTCTTAACAAATGAAATAATCACTAAAAAACTGTGTTTTATATTTACATAGGTCATCCTTGTTAAATGTGTACATTTGTTTGGTGATCTGAAAATGTTAAGCGAGCAAAAAAGTAAAAAAATATCAGTAGGGGGGCAAAAACATACGCACAGCATTGTATATGGTTTTGAATTGTTGTTTATTGCTCCCTATAACAACAAATCACGGTCTCATATTGTCAATTCCCAGCCTTGATGAGTTTGAAGAAAAGAATGGAAAACTCACTTAGGGACCTTGAAAAGGATCCCCAGTGGCTGGTAAAACAAGTTGGCAGTATAGCTTCGACCTTGGTGTCAGCTACAAAATATATGGTTTTAAACACGTCACATGTTTTTGAGTTTGTGAAAGGTTTACAAAATACTTCCACCCATAAACTGCCAATGTTGTATAAAAAAAAAACACACGACACCACTTGCATGAAGTCAAGGCCCCATCAAAGTGAAGTCGGCAAGCTTTTACTGTCCATCATTAACAACCATATAGTGTTACTTTTTTATCCATGCATTGACAATGTAAATGCAATTGCACCTTACAAGCACTGCAAGTGGAGACTCTTTCTAAACATTTCAATTTGAACAGAGCAATCCGGTTACATTGTTAAGCTATTAACAATGATGCCCCAATACCAATGTCAGTCCCACTTTACATTCAGAACAAGAACAACCAAAGTGAACTGACAGCCGAGTTCACTAAATAAACTTTGCTATGAATTTGTTTATTCGCACAATATGATAGACATGCTTGATTTAGCATAGAACAGAGCTGCTCTGGCTTGTCAAACTGGGACATCCGAAGAAATTATAGAGTTGAGGTCCGTGGAAGTAGAAGACGTACAATCAGAGCTGCAGTGTGCAGACTTCTCCTCTCTCTATGGTCAGATACGTCTTTGTCCTGCACCTGGCCTCGCCGAGGTGGGATGTGCATACTTTTTACTCTTCTGAATACACTGGAGGAAATCAGCATTCAAATTGGCTTTAGCAGAACCGCGACATCATAGCTCATCACTCTCCAGTTTGCTTCACCCTTGACGACCCAGGAAACGAATCAGGAGAGAGACGGGTAGGGGTCGGCAAAGGACCGACCCGGGCCGGGAACCGAACCCAGGTCAGCCGCATGGCAGGCGAGTGCCCTACTGCTTGGCCATGGCAGAGCCAACGACTTAGTGATGATTGAGTGAATGATTTAGTTGCCCAATTTGCCAACCCCTCCATTGAGAAATAATGACTTCCATGGCTCTGGTCATTTTGTTCATTTTTAGTCTGCTCATAAGTAATAAGGCCAACATTCTGGTCTTACTATCCATAGATCCCTTTAGAAAAGAGAAAATGTAATACTACTTACCCCATACTCAATGGCAAGGTCAGTGTGTTCATCTATGTCAACTTTGGCCATGGTTACGCGTCCCTTATGTTTGGCAATGGCTTTTTCTAGCCTTGGCCCGAGGATTTTACAAGGTCCACACCAACTGCAAGAGAGTAAAAAAAGCGTCTCGTTAGGTAATCATGAAATATATCCAATATCAACCATGCCAGAGACAGGAGGGAGAAAAACCACTGAGCTTAATATGCCCAGTGTTTAAAAAGAGAACATTGATAACATCTGGTGCGAAAACAGATCATCACCAAAGGCTATATTGAGGCAAAAAAAGTTACAAACAACCAAAACTGACACTTAAGCTCGCTTTAGATTACTAGTTTTTTTACATTCTTATTTAATTAATAGAAAATAGCAGGTGGTCGTGTACCTCTATTTAAAAAGTCATTTTTAGACAGCTCACAACTCGCAAAATGAATGGTTTAAAAAAATGAAGGTTCCCATTTTAAACATTGTAAACAAAGGCTGTATGGAAACTGGACAGACTTTTTGATTTCCTGTAGGCAAGTGATAGCAACAAAACATAGAGAAAGTAGTCATTAACAGCAATATGTAACAGTTTAATAGGCTTTAATAGTTTACAACACTTTTCACAGACAAGACAGTCACAAGTGCTTTACAATTTAGGTTAGGCAACTAAATAAACTAAAACTGTACTCACTAAAAATGTTGTTGATCAGTGAGTTTACGTGCTTAAATTCTGAAAATATAATCAAGTCAAGTCAGCTTTCTTGTCAGTTCCTTCATATGCGCAAGTCATACAAGGAAATTGAAATTGTGTTTTTCTCTATCCCATGTAAAGACAGACATACACAGGACTAACGGTAGCCTCTTACTACAGATGGGCCCATCGACAGGCTTATTCACGCTTTGCTGAAAACACTCAACTACATCATAACAACATTGCTAGCCTATGACTATGCAGCGTCATAAGTAACTGATTAAGACTTGGTCATTATATTGCCATTTTAGTGACAATAAGCTTATAGCAGAGGCTCTGCGCTAAGGGGTTAACAAAACAGACATTAAAGTAAAAGACAGGACCAATAACAGGATTAGTAGTACAGAAGTAATAAGTAACAATAAGGTAATGAAGTAATAAATAGCTATTTCACTTCAAGGTAACTGTAGTGCACACTGTTTTGAGCCTTGTTAATTTAGAAAAAATGATAATTATTTGGTTTTGGCTGTTGCTCAAACAGTAAATGCACCCTACAGTTATGACGAGGACCCGGGGTTCGAATCTGACGAATCCCAGGTCACCCTCCCCATCTCTCTCTTACTCCTCTAACCATTTCTTGCCCTCTCTTTACTGTCAAAGAAACACCTAATGGTAAAGCACCCCCAAATATATAAATCAATGCCATTTCACACTTCCATAGCGGTTAGCCTCAAACATACTTGGATATACATAGAACACTTCATTTGCGCTCAAGTTTCCCAGCAGCGTGTTGGCCCACCATTTATTCATATGTAAATAAACACGCTAGGCTGTACCAGCAATGCAAACACTAGCTCCACAACAATGCTATGGGCTAAATGGAGCATGTGGCTTGTCCTCGTGCTACCTGAAGCATAACCACATACAGTATACAACACAAGCTCCTCATGTGCTCTGGCCAACTGGTGTACGGTGACAAATGTTTCCCACATGCTGCCTACACAACTCCACAGGACACATGTGCAGTGTCCACAGTGGATACAGACTATGACTTTGAGGACAGATGATAATTAATATGCAGATGAAGACAGATCTTATTTAATTAGTGTTGATATGCCACATGACCGACGCTGACCCAGTTTAAATTTGGTCACAACTTTCACACTTCACTCAGCTGTCTGCACTTCAGTGAAATGTATAGCATAATCTTGCGAAAGTGATGAGATCTACTCACACACAATACTCTCTAAAACAGTGTTTCTCAAAAGGTTTTCTGGCCAAAGTGGGCCATTGCCCGCTATAAAAATACAAGGAGTCCTCCCGCATGTGAGGTTACCAAGGTTATGTTTGTGCACCAAGTGGTACTGTTACAGACCATTGATAAGGAGAAGACTTTTTATAAGGAGTTCATTCCGGAATCAATATGACGGAAGGTTCTAAGCTGCATATCTACAGTAATCGCTGGCATGCCCCTTAGAAGTGGGAGGGCAGAATGAAAAACATATTAGGTGACTGGACTTGATCCACTTTGTTGCCTTTGGTGACATGTAGTACGATATATCTTATCATATTGAAAACTTTTGGCGCCGGATCACTGCCAACCTTGTAAATGGCATGAAGAGCATGTACCCTCACAAGTACCACCACACCCTGATGAAGGTCGTAGAGCCGATATACATTGGTGATTTTGATGCATTTGCCCACATTACGTTGTGTGTGTTTTTTGTTTTTTGTTTTTTTACTTCTTCAATCAACTGTATTGCCTGGACCAAGGGTCTTTTTCCTTCAGTCTTTTTTGAACATTGCACTCTCCAAGAGCACCAGTTGATTTTGAGGTATACTAGTAGCGCTCTACCTTCTCTTCTAAGGATATAAAACTAGATTAAAAACACACTGCACATTTCTTAGGGAACATGAACAAATTGTGTTACCAAACAACTTGCCAGAGCACATGGGAACACACGAAGGGAAGGAACAGTGCTTAAAACTTGTCTTACTTATAACTGGCTCAGAATCCAGCAGGTAGAGACCAACCATTTCTGCTATTCTACCATGCACGACACAGTATAGGGGAGCGGTGTTGTGAATGCAGTTGGCTGCTAAGGGTTTTGCTGCAGCCTTTTGGCCTTGAAAGTCTATTGTGTAGCCAACTGCAAATCACTGTAATTGCATTAGAGAGTTGGCATAAACATGGTGGAGCAACTCAGCTGAGCGTGGAAGGCTAAAAACTCCTCTCTCCTGACACTATAGTAAAACAATCGCAAGTGTTTACTCGACCACAATTGCACGGTGTCATTTGTATATTTTCTTATGCAACAATTCTAGTTTGCACGCACAGGTATACTACCATAATAAATGGATCAACTTTCACATTTTATTTTTGCCATTACTTACATTGTGTGCATTGTTCTTATTGTCTTATTTTGATTGTTTACATTATTTACATTATGTTAGTAGCACAGAAGGGTGTATTTATTTCTTGTAGGGCTCCCTTGGTGTATTTAGTGCCAGAATGAACTTTGGGGAAAAGAACAGTACTCAACTGGGCATGGAAGTCTATGACCACGGGCAGCTCGCTATTGATGACCCTTTCGGTGAAATCCTCCTGATCCTGGACATTGAAGGAGACCTCGCGGCGGGAGGTGACGGGCAGGGCCCGTGGCAGCGAACGTCTGGATGACAAAAGGGGATGCGTGCGTGCCGAGGCGCACACTGAAGTTGAGTAGAGGGCTGTGGTTGATGGGGCACGGGGGCAGCGCACGACATCCCTCACAGACACGGTCCAAACCCTCCGGACGAGCAGCCTGTGAGCCATCTACAGCGAAGCACAATTAAGTCGCAGGAACAATAAGTCATGTTATATAAGGTGACCATACATTCAGTCCGGGACATTCCCCGGTCATTTCCTCGGAAACCCTACTTTGCTACTAAACACAATCTCGCTATATTTGTATAGTGACAATAAAAGTCTACTCTCTACTCTACTCTCTACCCCGGGCAATCCCACTTCCATGCCAATGGCATTATAAGATTTTTTATTTTATTTTTTTAAACTTGGACTAAGTGCCGTTTATTTTATTTAAAAGGCATTCATCAGGACATAAAATTGGGAACACCTGGCTTTATGTCACACTATGTTTGTCTTGTCTACATAGGACTGTCGATAAATTACAAGTGCAAAACGTTATAAATTAGAAACTACAATGTAGAAGCAGATAGAATGTAGACTGCCATTCAAGGGCCTCACCATCTGGTCGACATGATATTGGGGGGGCAACAAATAGCCCAAAAAACTTTTGCTAAACAGTATGGCGAAATGGTCCCAGAAAACACAGAATGATGCGTTATAGATTAAATATAAATCTCGGAATATTTTTTAAATATCCGACAGCGTTGGTGTTTTAGCGTAGGAGGTCAAAAACTGGAATGAATGCCCCCCTGAGAATCGCTTATTTACAAAACCAAACCTGCCAAGCTAGCTAATTATCTAAAGATAACCAAACTGACTGCTAGGAAAAACCAGCTAGAAAAGAATAAGATTATCTGACGACAGTGAGGGTAATGGTCTGATTTCCCAGCCCATATCAACAAACAGCAGGAGGACAAACACCCCTTAAAAAGGTTTCACACACAGCTACAACTAGTTCTAGACACATCAGTGCTCCAAGTTGTTTTGCAATCGCAACGCGTACGCTAGCCAACTGCCTTCTCCTCGTATAACCTCCGTATGACTTTGTCAGTTTTCCACGTTCTGTACATTTGTGGGGCATTGTGGTCACTGTGATATCACACCGAAAGACAGCCGTATTGTACATGAATCGCGTGGTGTGGGAAAGAAACGTATTTATCATTTCATAAAGATAAAAACACATTCTTACCGTGTTGTGCACTCTCCTGGAGACGTAGGTTGGCCGCCCGGACCAAAGAGGTTGAGGTACTTACTACTTCCGCTCTCAGGAGCAAAGAATTTTTGAGTATTCTCTGCACTTGGCTGAGTAGCGCCAACCTGTGTTCAAATTTATTTTGACATGTCTTATGGCATAAGTGCAGCACCGCATCTTCCATTCGGAGGATTCTTGAATTTTACTGCATGGAGGAAGAGCGCATGAATTCGAGTTTCTCCATTATTTGTCCAAAAAAAAGACAGTAACTGTAGTACGCCCCCGACTTCACTGGCAATAATCCTCTTAGATATCTAAAGAGACGGGAAAGGATGCTTTCATCATTTAAAGGGCAAAAGAAGCTCGCCGCCTTTCATGTGGGCAACGGCTCAGATGGATGAAAGGCAGGACCGTGAGGGGGAAGCCTAACCTGACAGGTTTGTGTGGGGACAGGCTGTCAAACAAAGACATGCTATCCTGTCTACCTCTTCATCGGACTTCGGAACGACAAGCCACACTTGTGAGTAAGGTGGAACGCTATTGTTTTTTTCTGTCAAAGATAGGGTGGGATGATGACTGTTTTTTTTAATGTTTAGGCGACTTTAGGGCTCGCGCGCTTACTGCATGATTATCTGACTGTCGAGTCATGGAATGTCAAAACGAGAATGTCTCTACAGAAGCATCAGGGTAGTCTATTTAGTAGGCTACATTGTAGCAGTTTATTTATATAGACTTCTTTTGATTTCTGTGAGTTATGTAATTTGTTTATCTTGACGTCCCTTTGTTAGGTTATTGCGAGTTTTTACAGCTGTAGGTTAGCCTATATCTGTCCACTTCAGTTGTCTGTTTATCTGAACTGAACGATGTTGATAAGGGCATTTGGCCTACAGATTTTGTTTTGCAATATAGACGTTGATATGGTACAATTATATGTTCTCGAATAGCTGTTGTTATTGTTATCTTTATCTGTGGCATAGCCTAGTTCAACCAACATATCCGTCAAATTATTAATTATTAATTAATAACAATAATTAATCATTACTTTTATTATTGTGTGTGTGTGTGTGTGTGTGTGTGTGTGTGTGTGTGTGTGTGTGTGTGTGTGTGTGTGTGTGTGTGTGTGTGTTTTCTCACAGATAAATATACTCTCTATATAAAAACATATCCTGGCAGCTGGAGGCTATTCCCTGAGTGAGGTGTCCTCCTTCCTCCTGTCTGATGATTGACAGCAGCAGCAGCAGCGGCAGCAGCATGATGGGGCAGCCTTCACCTCCTGCCTGGCCCTCTGACTCCCAGGGCAGCTGTGCCGGCTGTGGCTGTGGCAGTGGACAGCTTAGTGGGGAGGGCGTGGCTGTGCACGGTGCTCACTTTGGCCAGACCTGTTGCTGTAGTGGTGGCGTTGGTGGCGGTACCCCTGGCAGTGGCCTGCGCCCTGCACCCCTGTTCCGTGCCCTGGGCTTGGGGGGCGCCTCGTCTGCCAACTTGCCCCCCCACAGACGCCTGCGTGCCCTCTTGCAGCGCTCGCACACTGTGGTGCCCGACGCCAGCCTGGAACTCTCGCTGCCTGCTGGGGAGTGGAGTAGTAGTAAGTTTGGCCATCCAGAGTCTGTTAGCGATGTGTCCTCCAACAAACCCCCCCTGAGGAGACCCCTCTTCAGGGCCTGCAGCCACCCCGAGGTGCTTGGGAGTCGTGGTGAAGAAGGCATGGCCGCGGTGGCGAGCAGTGCCACTTGCCACTGGTCAAAAAAAGACAGCAGCTCACGGTCGTCAGCTCGGGTGCCACCTGCACGCTCGCTCTCGCTCTCGGGCATCAAGATGGAGGTCAGCGTTCCTCCCCAGGTCGGTGTAGGTGGAGGAGGGGGCGCCCATCGCCCCCCTGTGAGACCTCCTCCTGGCTGGGCGAAGACGTGGAAGAGCAGCAGCACTGTGTTCCCCGAGGAGGGCGGACGGGAGCACGGCGGCTGGAGGAGGAGCGTCTTGCAAGAGCATCAGCGAGAGGTGGAGAAGAGCCTGACCAGGAGGAAGGGGAGGCGCAGCAGGATAAGGAGTCAGGGTGACCAGCCCAGCACCAAGAGCGGGGCCAGGGCAGCAAACGAGGAGCGCCAGCAGGAGGCAGGCCTGTGTCACTGGCTGCAGAGCCTGGGGATCGGTGGGGGCAGAGGCGGTGAGGCCGGAGGGAGACGTGATCCAGTGGCCACCAGGGGGACACAGTATGGGGTTGGTGGCGGGGGCCGTCGTAGAGGCGAGCTGGTGAGGTCCAACAGTGAAGGGCAGTCGGCGGTGGTACCAGGGCCACAGAGTTGGGGTGGGGGCCTGGGCGTGGGCGTGGGCGGGGTGACAGACGGTGACGCGCAGTCGCACCAGAGGCGGGACCGCCGGCCTCACTTCCTGCCCCCCATCCCCCAGCGCAGCCCCTCCTCCTCCTCCACCTCCACGCTGCTCGACGTGCCCCTGCTGCTGCCCGACAACTCGCCCCCACCCTCCCGCAGCGCCTCGCCCCACTACCCCCTGTGCCCCCTTCTAGTGCCACCACCCCCACCATCACCCCTTCCACCCCTTCCACCCCACCTCTTGCCCCCCATGAAAGAGGAGAGGCCCACGCTCAACACTCTTGACTTAAGTCCATGAAGCATCAGTTGTATTCCCTTCTTATGAACATGATATATACATATATATATACAGTATATGTAATTATATGTAAATGGGATGACTGCACCGCGGTGGCACTGGTGGTGATTGTGAAGCGGTGTGTTTGAAAAGGCAGCAAGTGCCCTTGCGGCGGATGGAAACTCTCAGACACAGCCTGCACCACACAGGACTGGCCAGCAGAGGGCAGAGTGATGTGAAGTGCACAGAGGAGAGCTGCAGCCAGTTAAAACAGAGGTACGCTCTGTGCCCCGTGTGTGTGTGTCTGTGTGTGTATGTTTGTTGTGCGTGACAGAGGGTGGGAGTGTGTGTGTGTGTGTGTGTATGTGTGTGTGTGTGTGTGTGTGTGTGTGTGTGTGTGTGTGTGTGTAAGGGAAGGCATGACAGACTATGTAGGTGTATGTTTACTTTTGCCTGTGAAATTGGGCAAAAGGTGCATATGGATGAAAAAGAGAGAGAGGATGTATGTAAGAGAGGGCAGGGACGGGGCAGGGGCGAGGGAGAGCGTATGTGTGTGAACGTAGGGGAGAATATGTTGTTGATATATGTTAAGTGTGCTGTACATGTCTAATGTTTATGTCTAGGTGTGCATCATATGATAGCTCATGGTCATGAATACATGAATGCTAAAAGCGGTGAAAGTGTGTCTGTGTGTCTGAGCTGTGAGCATATGCTCATAACTGTGTGAAAGTGCATCAGGTAGGTGTTGCTTGTTTGTGTGTAGTGTACTGTGCGCGTGCGTGTCTGTACACAATGTTTATGCGAACTGCTGTGTGCATACGTATAGCCTATGCTGTGTATGCGCAATGTGCTTTTGTGTATGTACTGTAGGCCTGTGTGCATGTGTGTGTTGTTGTGTATGTGTGTGTTTGCGAGGGAGAGCGAAATAAGGAGAGAGAGAGAGCGAGAGAGAGAGAGAGAGAGAGAGAGAGAGAGAGAGAGAGAGAGAGAGAGAGAGAGGGGGATATGTGTCAGCTAGAAGAACACACACCTCTCAGTTCAGTGCTCCCCCCTTTGCTGCCCGTGTATGTGTTTGCCCTTGCCAGCCCCCCCACACCCCACCCTCCACCCTCCGCCCCTCCATGTTTGTGAGAGGGAGTCTCTTTTTTTTCCGTCCGCATCTCCCTCCTCCTCCTGCCATGCTGCCCCTCCCTCCACCAAACAAACATTGCACCGGAAATTGCAGGGATTTCTGGGATGTCTGTGGGGTCCCGGCGGGCAGAGGGGGGCTCTGGAGGGAACAAGAGCTGCTTTAGTGTCACACCTGGGCCTTGAGGGGCAGGGGCTGGGGCAGGCTGGGTGGAGGTAGGTGTGTGTGTGTGTGTGTGTGTGTGTGTGTGTGTGCGTGTGTGTGTGTGTGTGTGTGTGTGTGTGTGTGTGTGTGTGTGTGTGTGTGTGTGTGTGTGTGTGTGTGTGTGTGTGTGTGTGTGTGTGCGCACCCGCGCTCCGTGGTGTATGCATGTTTGTGAGTGAGTGTGTGTGTTTATGCATGCATGCGTGTGTGTGTGTGTGTGTGTGTGTGTGTGTGTGTGTGTGTGTGTGTGTGTGTGTGTGTGTGTGTGTGTGTGCATGTGTGTGTGTGTGCGTGCGTGAGTGAGTGCATGAGTGTGTGTGTGCTCCATGGTGTATGGAGGTGCTATGGGCCGATAGGCTGGTGCAGAGGGTGGGAACTGAACTGTGGACTCTGGAGTCTGCAGCAAAGTAAAGTAGGCCGTAACGGCGGCCCAGGGGAGGGGAGGAGGGGGAGGAGAGGAGGAGGAGAGGAGAGGAGAGGAGGAGAAGGGTGGAGAGGAGAGGAGAGGAGAGGAGAGGAGGGGGAGGAGAAGGGGAGGAGAAGAGTAGAGTGGAGAGGAGAGGATGAGTAGAGTGGAGAGGAGAGGAGATGAGAGAGGGAGAGAGGAGGAGTGGGGAGAAGAGGAGGGGGAAGAGAAGATGAGGAAAGGGGAAGGAGAAGGATGGAGTGGAGTGGAGAGGAGAGGAGATAGGTGGGAGGAGAAGGGGAGGAGAAGGGTAGAGTGGAGAGGAGAGGAGAGAGGGAGAGATGAGAGGAGAGGAGGAGTGGGAAGAAGAGGAGGGGGAGGAGAAGGGGAGGAGAAGGGTAGAGTGGAGAGGAGAGGAGAGGAGAGGAGAGGAGGAGTGGTAAGAAGAGGAGGGGGAGGAGAGGAGGAGGAGAGGAGAGGAGAGGAGGAGAAGGGTGGAGAGGAGAGGAGAGGAGAGGGAGAGAGGGAGAGAGGAGAAGAGGAGGGGGAGGAGAAGGTGAGGAGAGGGGGAGGAGAAGAGTGGAGAGGAGGGGAGAGGAGAGGAGGAGAGGAGAGGAGATAGGTGGGAGGGGAGAGGAGAGGAGATAGGTGGGAGGGGAGAGGGGGAGAGGAGAGGAGTGGAGAGTAGAGGGGGAAGAGAGGTGGAAAGCATGAGGGGATGAGTGCAGAAGTGGCAAGGAGAGGAGAGGAGAGGAGTGAAGCAAAGTGGAGAGGAAGAGTGGAGAGGAGGAGGAGTGGCAAGAGGGGAAGGGAGGAGAGTAGCAGTGGAGAGGAGAGGATTGGCGAGAGGAGAGCCTTGACCCACACCCAGGTCCGCCATTGGAGGCCCCGGGGACCAACAGCAACCCCCCCCCCCCACCCCCCCCCCCCCACCCCAACCACCACCACTCTACATCCCCAAGCCCCCCAGATGCAGCACAGCTCCCCTGAGCCCGGAGCCATTTTCTGTAAGTTCGCCATTTTTAGGGTGATCCTCTTCCTCTTCTCCTTTTCCAACAGCTTTTGCGCATCTATTAGTAGAAATACCCGGTATTCAAAATCCCCACGTTTGTGCAATGACCATTTTTTAGGGTCATCGTCCTCCTCATCTTCCTCCTCCTCGTACTCCTCATCTTCCTCTTCCCCCTTTTTTCCTGCACATGCAGTATAGTATTTTCATTGGTGAACAGTTTTAAAAAAACATACACAATCCCTACATATTTGTCTGTGCTATGAGTCTTTTCCCCCAGGAAACATCATGCATAGATTCAGTTAGGAATTCAACCTGCATGTTTCCTTTTAACTCAGCTCTGCATAAGCTTTCAGGTCAGTAGACAGGACAGTACCGTACAGTAAACCATGCTGTGGAGACTTCCAGAAAAAAAGATTGCAGTAGTTTTTAAGCCTGGCCTCCTTTTTTTTTTTTTTACAGCTTTTCTCTTCAGAATTGATGTTGCACTTCCTGGCCCATTCAGTCCAGACACCAACTGGGAGGATAAGGTGTCGTCCGTAGACAGATTTGATATCAGAGTCACACAATAGGTAATTTGTCACCGCTTGGGGTGTGTGCTCATTGTATGTGTGCCAGTAAGGCGGCTGCTATCTGGTTGTGTGTGTGTGTGTGTGTGTGTGTGTGTGTGTGTGTGTGTGTGTGTGTGTGTGTGTGTGTGTGTGTGTGTGTGTGTGTGTGTGTGTGTGTGTGCGTGTGTGCATGCGTGTGTGTGGTACAGAGTGCTGAAAGTGCAGAGATTATAGTTTTTATCAGCAGAGCACGACAAACTAGACAAACTCAATCTAAGCCATCTTTCAGACTCTGTCCAGACGCTGAAGACTGCTTAGACCAAAACGTCTGACCAGTTTTTCATGTTTTTCATCCTGATGAATAAATAAACAAATTGCAGTCGAGAGTGCGGCTTTTCTCGAAATAAATGTACTAATTTAGTTACCCGCACTCAGAAGACCTTTTTCAAACAATCTGGAGTTGAACACTTCCTCAAAAAAACATTTCACATAATTATTTCATGTGTACGTCGTTATGCAATGTCCTCTCTGAAGCGCCGGGTGTCAGCAATTTTTAGGATCTCAGATGCCTCAATAGAGTGTATAGAATTAGGGTTTGGAAGACTGGAAGGTATATGGAAGGCATGTGTGTGTAACAGATACTTGTAACGACCACTACATATTAGGCAATGCCTGTCTAAGTGAGTGTGTGTGTGTGTGTGTGTGTGTGTGTGTGTGTGTGTGTGTGTGTGTGTGTGTGTGTGTGTGTGTGAGAGAGTGTGTGAGAGTGTGTGTCTGTGTGCGCGCCTGGGTGTTCATGCGTGAGTCTGCCCTCTTCATCTCCTGTGTGTGTGTGTGTGTGTGTGTGTGTGTGTGTGTGTGTGTGTGTGTGTGTGTGTGTGTGTGTGTGTGTGTGTGTGTGTGTGTGTTCATGCGTGAGTCTGCCCTCTCCATCTCCTCTCTGCCTTCCTCCAGTTCTCTTATCCTGCCCAAGTCTGGGTAACTGTGTTTGGGGAGTCAACAGAGAAGTTCCTGTTCTGGGTTAAAAATAACTGTGGGACTTAAATTCCATTTTCTTTCTTTCTTTCATTATTTCTTTCTTTCTTTCTTTCTTTCTTTCTCTATGTTTTCTCTCTGTCTCTCTTTTTTGTCCTCTACTTTTTAAATGCAAGTCCTCGTTCTTTCTTTCTTTCTTTCTTTCTTTCTTTCTTTCTTTCTTTCTTTCTTTCTTTCTTTCTTTCTTTCTTTCTTTCTTCCTTTCTTCCGCTTTGTCTTTCTGGGCTGTCTGGTTGCCCTGAGACCTGAATACTCTGCTGGGGTGCATTTTCTGGAAACCATAGTTGCTAGATTCATTAGCTACTTTGTTGTTATAAATCCAATTTCCCATTGGCAACTACCCAAGTTGCTAACTGGCTAACTACTACGCTTTCGAGAAATGCACCCCTGGTTTGTTTTCATGTATTGACTGACACTCTGGGATTGCTAGCCAGGCCTCGACGACTGCTTTTGCTGCGGCTGACCTGATGCAGGGGAAGGGAATGTGCTTTTGACTCCAAAGGCAGGCGTGGCACAACAGGTGTGTCAAAGGCCTTTTTGCTTTGAACAAATAAATCCCACCGGGCCTCCGCTGTGTTTTTCTTTTCCGAACCGACCAACCGACCCCCCACTCCCCACCCCACCTTCCCCCTGCCTCCTGTCTCTGACACACACGCACACTTCTACAAACACACACACACACACACACACACACACACACACACACACACACACACACACACACACACACACACACACACACACACACACACACAAAGCAGACACAAAGACTCGTACATGCCCCCACAGCCCTCCCTATTCTTGTTAGCGTTCTTTTTCTTCATCTCTATTTTTCCCTTTCAAATTTCTTGACTGTACTGTACTGTGGTAGGAAAACAACTTAAGGTCTTGATTTGTTCATTTTTCCCAGAAAATGGAATGGCAACTTGTCATTATTCTCTCTCTCTCTCTCTCTCTCTCTCTCTCTCTCTCTCTCTCTCTCTCTCTCTCTCTCTCTCCTGCTATCCTCCTCTCCCACCCGCATGCTTGGTTGGTTGGTGCTGTGCCATTCTTCAGTCAGTGTTTCCCCTTGGCTTCCAGATTTAAGGCCCTCCTCTCCTCTCCTCTCCTCTCCTCTCCTCTCCTCTCCTCTCCTCTCCTCTGCTCTCCTCCAAAGGCCTCCCCTGCTCTTTCCATAGACTTGGAGAGGGAGAGAAAGAGAGAGAGGGAGAGAGAGAGAGTCAGAGAGAGAGATTTTGATGTATTCGTCAGATATGTCCGCCCACCACCTTTCTCTTCTTCATACACACACATACTTTACACACACACACACACACACACACACACACACACACACACACACACACACACACACACACACACACACACACACACACACACACACACACACACAGAGGCAACCATTTCTCAATCCACTGTGGGGCTTCTGGAAGGGATTGTGGAGGATTTCCACTGCATATGACAGGGAGAGTGGAGTGAATCCGAGACAGGCCCGGTCTGGCTCACAGGGATCCAGTCACTCTTCTCTGGAGCTTAGCTGTTGCCGCTGTCACATCCGGGAACTTCGGAGGCCGAGAGGTCAAATGTCAGTCAAATGTCAGTCAAACCGGTGGCACAGTCCCGACTGGCGGTCGACGGCGTGTGCACAGGTGCGACCGCAGTCAGTCCAATCTGTGAAGAGGACGGCAGAAAAAGGGAGAAAGTGTTTTCATAAGTGTGTGTGTGTGTCTAGTGGGTGTGTCTGTACTGGAAAGGACATGTCTTTTGATGAGTCACTAATGCTCAGGGTTCCTTTTGGAAAAAAACAAGTCTGGGAAGACATGAGGCAGAGAAATGATGAAATGATGCAGTGCACATGTGTTTGTCTGCATGCACGTGTGTGTGTGTGTGTGTGTGTGCTTGTGTGCATGTGTGTGTATGTGTGTGTGCGTGTGTGTTCATGTGTTTGTTTATGAGTGTGTACACAGACTGCCTGTGTATGAATGTGTTTGCGTGAGTGTATATACACTGGTATATTGTACTTTGAGTGTGCATGTGTGTGTGTATTGGGTTGTGTGTGAGCATTTGTGTGTGTGTGTTTGTGTGTGTGTGTGTGTGTGTGTGTGTCAGTGTGTGTGTGTTTGTGTGTGTGTGTGTGTGTGTGTGTGTCAGTGTGTGTGTAGTTGTTGTATTTATACAGTATGTGCCTGTGTCTGTTTGTACTTATGTGCGCTGTGTGTGCGTATGTGTCCTTGTGTCTGTCTTACTGTTACTATGATGAGCTCTTGTGTTTGGCCAGAGACATTTTCCTCTTTTGCTTCAACAACACGGCATCCTTTTCACGAACCCAATTGCGTCAACACATTTCACAGAAGGAACACAGCAAACCTAGCGACAGAACAGCAATGAGGAAACAGAAGTCAAGATGTGAAATCATAAGCTCCAGCCATAGCTGAATGACTGACTAACTAAACAAGTGTCCGTGTGTATGTGTGTGTTTGTGTGTGTGTGTGTGTGTGCGTGCGTGCGTGCGTGCGTGCGTGCGTGCATTCGTGCGTGTGTGCGTGCGTGCGCGCGTATGTGTGTGTGTGCGTAGTACGTGTGTTTTGATGTCAAATTGTCGACAGGAACTGAGGCGAGTGCAGGTGTGTGCCATCTTGAATGACCTCTTGCTCTCTGGCCTTCCTCACACCTGCTCTGCAAAACAAACTGTTGCCACTCATGTCAAGATGGCGGGACGGGGAGAGACAGCTGAGGGCTGGGGAAGACGGGCGGTGGGCGATGGTGGTGAGGTGAGGGGAATTACTTTGACAGAGGGAGCACTGAGAATCAGGGCTCGTAACTAACTTTTTTCCCCATCACCAGCCAAAATGGCTAATATATGTTAGTCTTACTAACCAAACCACACTCACTAATGGCTCAAAGTGGCCTCAAAGTTGCCCTTTTATACCAGCTTAATTAAAATTTCATAAGCACTTGATCAGTTGGCTGGTGTTAATTTTGAGCCCTGCTGACAATGATATAGCCTTGACTAGTCACTATAGTTTGTGCATCAGTCTAGACGGAGTTTCATTTCAAGGTACAATATGTAATATTTTTAGCTATTTTTCCAGAATTCAAGCTGCCCATTCACAAATGTTACTTTTCTTTACAAATACTTACCACCACCATCAAATTCTAAGTATTCATTATGACTGGGACAATTGCTATTTTCATACAGGTGGATCTTCTCCGTGTCTGCCTTCTTGAATTTCCAGAAATACACATTTTTAGGTGCAAAACTTACTGTACTTTTTCATACTAGTAAATGTTAGTTTATTATTTCAAAAATATTCATGAAAAGATCAAATATAGTAATAGGCAGCACAGTTTCAGTGGGCTACTCAATACCTACTCTGGCCACCATCCTCCACAATGCACTTTTAAAATGTAATTATATTATAATAACAGATAATAACAACAGTTTGTCAACATCAATCGTAATTGCATATGTATAGCACATTTTACACAAGGAAAATGATTTGCTTCATATTTTCACAAAGGAACGCAGCACAGATTCCGATATACATGACATTTTTGTTACAGTTCAGGTGGACTCATCTTTCCCAGTTATTACATGGAAGAATGTTTCAGGTCTCTTGAAGTTAAGGCTACTTAATTTGTGATGGAGGATGCTGTTTGACATCTTTTTCTTCCTCAAATATTTTCAAATAAAGTGGTGGAGGAAATGCCTGCTCCCTTTCTATGGCAGCTCTGAACTAATGGAGGCCACACAAGCCACCTGAGCATATTTATTTTGACCTTCACAAAGCAGCAGCCGGACAGACATGTGCATATAAAAACGACTTTAAAGCATCAATAATATTTTTATTCAAACATAAATAAATAAACACCAAACGCCAGGTCTTCTATGGAATGTAGTAATTCTGAATTTTTATGAATGAGTGCATTCATGTGTGACCACGCCCCGAAAGCCCTGGTAGCCGTTTTGGACGTCCAGCAGCCCGCCCCTCCCCACCCCCTTTGGAATGCCCTGGCCGCCCGCCCGCATCTTAATTGGCCAGTCGACTCTACGTGGGCGGAGCTGCAGTAAAAAAGACATGATGACAATATATAGCAGAGGTCAAAATTGAAATTTGTGAAGTTTTAAGTATTGAGTTGTCCAAGGAAGTTCTTGTATCTGTTTCATCCTGAAGTGTTTTAACTGCAAGACAACATTTTCTCCATCTTTAATCTTACTGGATTTGTGGATTACTCTTCCTCCGGGATTACAATTTGAAGATTGAGACATCTTTCATCCATTTTATCATATCTGAGGCAACTATTTGACTGATTTGGAAAAGGGATTCTCTCGCAAAATGAGGACGTCTTTGTACATTCTTGCTTTCGTTATGGCGATCATTGCCACGGTGTGTAAACTCTGTTTACAAATGTCTTACGCATCTTTGAATCTTCCTATTCAGTCACTGTGGACTATGGTACCTTGTTTAGGAATGCTTTCGTTTTGTTGCGAATAATGCGCAAATAACTGATTCCTGACATGTTTGCTGTAAGATGTTTGACCGTTTCCCCCCTCTTCTTTGCATGCACCTGCGATAACAACGGTGACGTATTGAAGATCTTAAAACTATGCTTAAATGTGTGTTTTGTATGATGTTTTAAATTCTAAATATGCAATGGATTTGCTGTTTCTGTTGAAGTCGGCTTCGGTTGCCTATGTGACAAATATGACTGCGCATCGATGCATGCGCTAATGATTTGCGCGCTTTTGGCGAATGTTGCGCATTTGGTCAATGTTTCGCATTGTCCATCTCGTCTATCCCTATTTTTAAATCACCTGATTATCACAAACAGCGAAGAAGCTGACATACATTGACTTCTCAAAATAGACAGAGAGTGTTGCGCGGAAACAATTTAGACCCCTCAAATCTCCCTCCCCACCGTGCTCCCTCCAGGCTTTTTTACTATGGCTTTGCAGGGGCGAGAGATGAGCCAACTGCGGTGGCTCGCCGAAACCCTTCTGATCTTTGCGCCATCTGAAACGGCCAAGGGAGGAGTCTTGTGGTTCCATAGATTTTCATCCTCTCTCATGTCCCAGATGCAAAAAGGCTCACCCAGAGAGGTTTTGAAATAACTTGGGCATTGATGAGGCGCTGCTCAAACAGTACTTCTGAAAAAAGATGGTTTTAAGCCCCAGCCAACAGCTGCTCTTCCCTCCCTGTGAAAGTTAGACTTTGTGAAGATATGTAAGCCAGACCCCCTCAAACCCCACTCCTCTCCCTCCCATTTGTTTGAATGGATATCTGTTGAATGAATCAGACTTGGAGTCTCTGTGTTAATAAGGATGGTGTTTCAGCTCACATTTCTGGAGAATATGGATCATTCCTTGAGCTGGCACGGTGACTCAAGTCTCGGCTCCTCTCAAGTCCCTCAGCCTTAATGCCTTAAACTTAAAAAGCAGATTACTATGCGGCGAGGACATAATACTGTTTATGACAGATGGGATTCGCAAAACCTTCCATTGTGAAGTAGGACACTGAGAGACCAAAGGAGAGGTTTCATCTCAAGAGGAGCTTTTTTTTACACTGTGTCTCCAAGCCCTTGGTTTTGGCACGGTGCTCCCTGTATATAAACCTGCTGTTTGCCATCCCTGGTTCCTCCGTAACTATAAACCCTCTCTCTGCCATCCCTCTTGCCTTCATATCAACCCTGTCTTTGCCATGTCTACGCTCTCTGTATAAACCCTTTCTTTGCCATCGCTGTGCTCTCTCTCTATATAAAGTCTCTTTTTGGCATTCCTTGTTCCTCCATAATTATAAACCCTCTCCTTGCCACCCCTGGTGCTGTCCTATAAACCCTCTCTGTGCCATCCCTGTGTGCCCCTCCAGGTCCGCGCCGGATGCCCCGCGGTGTGCGAGTGCCCGGGAGGTCGTCCCTCGTGCCCGCCGGGGGTGAGCATGGTGCCAGACGGCTGCGGCTGCTGCAAGGTGTGTGCCAGCCAGCTGAACCAGGACTGCCACGCTACGCAGCCCTGCGACCACCACAAGGGCCTGGAGTGCAACTATGGCAACGATGTGGGCAGCACGCACGGCATCTGCAGGGGTGAGTCGAGTGGATGGAGTGCCAGGGCGAGGTCGCGGCCGCGGGCACGGGTGGGCGAGAGCGAGGGCGGGCAATGGAATGGGACCTGGTGGCATTGATTCGGTCGGGGGGCTTTGATGGTGCCAACCTCGGCTAAAGCCTTGCATGTGCCCCCAGAGGCTGGGCCCGTAGTCGGTGCCAGGTCGAGTCTTAATATAACTGGCTTAGTGTGACGTCTCACACACACACACACACACACACACACACACACACACACACACACACACACACACACACACACACACACACACACACACACACACACACACATACGGAAGCACACAACACAACACAAGTACACACATAAACATACACATACACACACTCAGGGCTATACACGGGCACATACACGCACATGGAAACACACACACTCACATACACACACACACACACACACAAACACAGGGCTATATTTATGGAAGTGAGGCTGATTCTATATAAAGAGGCCTATGTGGATTGATGTAGTGGTGCTTTTCTGAGGAGGTATGGGGTTTGGGAGAGAGTCCCACAGAGAGACTGAAGCCCAGCAACCTTGTAAACAAGACAAAATTCCTCTCCTTGTCAAGAAAAGAGGCTCCTTCATAAAGTTTGGGTGTTTTTCGTGCACTTTCACCCTTCGCCGAGCTTTTACCTTTCCATTTCACCTCTGGGCTTCTATTTTTTTCTGCTATTTTGCAGTGCGCCAGTCATTTTGGCTTACATAAACCGTTTGTGGGGACTTTTAAAACCTTACCAAGATTAGAGTGGAAATGTAGATTATTTCACACAATATGATGTTATTTATTGTTATCATGATTCTTACTATTATTAGTAGTAGTAGTAGTAGTAGAAGTACTTATTATTTCATCAATTAGTTGTACTTTATTACATCAATTATTCAATTCATTTATGATAAAAAAAAAAGGTTGGCATAATTGGCTGTTGGCTAATTGTGTGTGGCTTTCATTTACTACTCTAAATTCAACGGAAATGCTAAAATGTAGGTACAGAAGGTGAATGTGAGTGTAAGCATGGCACGGACTAGGTTTATGACAACTGATTGAAAGACGCCTTACTCTATAACAGGGGTACCCAAACTTTACCATGACAAGGCCCCCCATATACTGGTAGATTCCAGCCAAGCCCCCCCTGCATGGGCTGTGCACCCCCTTTGACAACCTCTCTGTGTGTCAGTGCCCCACGGGGATCTATAAAAAATAACAGTAATAGTGGTAATGCTCAGAGGTGCAATAGATCATTGTAATGCAGTTCTTAACTGATGGGAATATGTTCGTTTTTTTGTTTATTTTGTTTATTCATTATACGTTATTTATTTATTTATTTATTTATTTGTTTATTTAGCTTTTTTGCCATATTTTTTCAAAGGACACTCAACATACAACCATACATCCATACCTACACACACACACACACTCACACACTCACTCGCGCGTACACCCACATCCACACGCACATGCACACACACCCCTACACACAAGCACACAACCATTGAAAACATAACAAGTAGGGCTCAGTTTTAAAGAAAACAGAAAGAAAAAAGAGAAAGAAATGTGAAGGGCATTGCTTTCAATCTCAATATGTACATATAATTAATAACCAACATAATATTTGTTATGATAATAATAATTATTATTATTTATTTATTTTAATTTGGAATACCTGTCAAGGCTTAGAATCTACCTGTTCAAATTGGTCAAACCAGAAATTATAAGACACCAGAGCTCATCAAACAGATAGCCTTTGTTATGTTTCTCCAAGGTCATTTTCTCTAAAGGCAAGAAAGAAGATATTTGGTCCACAAAAGTCTTAAAAGATGGGGGTAGTGCATTCTTCCAAAATAAAAGTATACATTTCTTAGCAAAATAAGTAATCAAAATGAATATTCTTCTTTTAGACTGGTCTAGGACTAAGGCCTTTGTATCATTAAGTAAATATAGACTACTGGTAGGTTCGAACTGTCTATCTAAGACTACTTCAATAAATGAATGGATTGAGCCCCAGAAGTTTTTTAACAGGCTACAATCCCAAAACATATGTGTGAACGTCCCTTCGGTCTCATTACATCTTTGACACACTGCTGAGATGTCTTTTGATATTTTGTGCATTTTTGAAGGGGTTAAGTAGGTCTTGTAGATACATTTGAAATTTGCTTCTTTAATTTTATTACTAGTGAAGGGGAAATGAATATTATTACAATTATTTAACCATGCATTATCATCAAATATTTGGCCCCACTTTGAAAAGAAAATGTCTGCAAGGGACATTACAATCATCTACAATAGGCTCTAAGGTCAACTTTGATTGTTCCAAGTCCATTTTTGTCAGGTTTTTTTTTCAAGGTAAACAATCAGTGCTCATTGTTTTACAGTAAGGGTTATAAGATTTGGCTAAAGGTCAACTAATTCGATTTATTCATTTGAATTAAATGGAATTCCTTCTTCTTTTTTTCAGCCAAGCTGGAGGGTCGCTCGTGCGAGTACAACGGCCGCATGTACCAGAACGGCGAGAACTTCCGCGCGGGCTGCAAGCACCAGTGCACGTGTGTGGACGGTGCGGTGGGCTGCGTGCCCCTCTGCCCCACCCACCTGCCCGTGGCGTCGCCCTCCTGCCCGGCCCCGCGCCTCGTCAAGGTGCCCGGCCAGTGCTGCCTGAGCGTGGACTGCCACAAGAGCTCCTCGCTGCTGCCCCCAGTGTTCAGGAGGCCGCAGCCTCCTCCGTTCCTGTACCCGCACCTCCAGCCTTACCCCGTGGAGCCCTACCCGGTGGATCCCTACCCCAAGCACTACTTCAAGCACTTCCACCACAAGGCCAACAAGGACACCCTCAGCAACGAGCTGCTGCAGGAGGGCGCGGGCAAGAGGTGGGACAAGCCCCGCGGCCCCAAGACGCAGCACCTGGCCGGTGAGTGCGGTGGGGGGGGGTTGGATTACGGGAAGGCGGTGTGATGTGGTGAGGTGTGGTGGGCATAGGTGGTGTAGGAGGGAGCTTGACGCCATTTTGGGTGGCTGTGTTGGAGGAGGGGGCCATTTTGGGAGCCATTTTGGGTGGCTGCTTGCTTGACGCCATATTCTTTCAAGGTTCTGCTGCCTGTTGGTCCTTAACGTCTGGTGCCTGACAGCATGCTGCTGTTTGTGCATTTGGAGGAAGAAGGTGCAGCAACTTCAGGCTGTTTTTGACTGGGGGGGGGAGAGACTGGCGGCACAATCGGCCCCACTGTGAGCCCAGGGTCGTTTTTTTCCCTCTCTCTCTCTCTCTCTCTCTCTCTCTCTCTCTCTCTCTCTGCATTCTGTGTCCGTGTTTTTAACCGTGCGCCCCAATGGTTTCCACTAAATCTTTAAGGCACCAGCAACACTCACAAGCACAAACTCCCCAAGACTTGCTCTTTCTCTCTGTCTTTATGCTTACACACACACACATACGCAATCAAACACACACACACACGCACACACACACGCACACACACACACACACACACACACACAAACTCACATACAGTCGTGGCTCTCACACACAGCACATACTTGAGTCGACCACCTTTTTTCTCCACTCTGTAATCACCCACGCCATGCGTCAGTGTTGCCAGGTCCGTGAATGGCGCCTGTGTGCTTTTACTCGCCTGCTTACTAATGGCCTGCTTGCACTCGCCCTATCGTGCCGTATACTTGCCCTATCTGTCTCTCGTTTTCTCCGTCTTTTTTTTTCTCCCACTCTCTGTCCATTCTCTGATCTAGCCAGCTCACTTTGTCTGTTTTATGGTCATAATTATGGTTATGGATGTAATTGCGTGGCAAGCCAGACCATAACATGAAATGAATAGTCTGGGGCCACACTATCCATGTAGACCGAGATTGCGGGTTGAATCAACGGTTGACGTTAAAACTGCTTAAGTGCACGTAATTGCCAAGCTCGCCCTGACAACGCGCTACACAGATTAAAAAAAGAAAAAAAAACTTGGTACACACACACAGATAGTCTGTTGTGATTGGAGGGCAAACTTTTGGCCCAGCTACAATTCTCCCCTGTCGTCCGACCAACCTGCCAGGTCAAAAAAAGAAATTCTGTCACTAGAGTAAGTCTAGTTCACCAGGCTATGAATGTCATACACTAGTCCCTCAGTAGTGTCTTTCTTGGTCACCCCTCTTTAATGCAATGTGCAATAATGTGTGTTAGGTCTTTGCGTATGTTTTGTATTTGTGTATTTATGTAAGTTGTCAGACACCTTAATTTCCCTTGGGATTAATAAAAGTACTCTACTTGACTCTACTCTTGCTCCATCATCTCATTGCTGATTTCTCTTTCCCTCCGGGCAGCATGGAAACAGGATGGTACTAAACAGTGCGTCGTCCAGACGACGAGCTGGTCCCAGTGTTCGCGTAGCTGTGGCATGGGAGTGTCCTCCCGGGTCACCAATAACAACGCCCAGTGCAAACTGGTCAAGGAGACGCGCCTCTGCAACATCCGACCGTGCAGCTCCATGGCCGTCCCCATCAAGGTAACAATGCCTTCCTGTGTGTGTGTGTGTGTGTGTGTGTGTGTGTGTGTGTGTGTGTGTGTGTGTGTGTGTGTGTGTGTTTTCCAACTTCTTTTTTATTAAAAGTAAAAAAAGAAAGAAATACATAGAAATAGTTTAATTTTTTCCCTTTTAACACACAAGCAAGAGCAAGAACACATCCCACCCAACCCCCACCATCAAACCACCCTGACTTTGTGTGGTTTTATAAGGGTAAAATACTGACAGTAAAAATTGTGGTTAGTAGAAAGGTTGAATGGCTTGTGACTCAGGAAAACCGACCGGTGAGCAAAAAGTTAATTTCAAGGCCTAGATACGAGGTATATAAAGAAGTACATGTATAATGCAGAACAGGGTATGGTAGAGTAGGCCACCTTGTTAATCTCTTAGAGTGGTTCGTTCAGGGAAATTGGATCATCTGTGTGTGTGTTTATTCATTTCACGAGTGTGTGTGGACGTGTGCGTGAGTGTGTATTTGTTTTTATGGGCAGAATGTTTTCCAGTGTGGAACCTACCTCCACCATACCATGAGCCCCATCTATGTTGTCAGTTGTCTTTGGGCGGGGTGATGCGCAACTGGCAATGGATAAAGAGAAAATCTTTATTGCGGGACATGGATCTAGCACTGTCACCTCTAGTTGTCAACATAGTCGGAGAGCAGACGGAATTAGCACATCTTTTGGAGAGCCTAAAAAGCACCACCCTTTGCATGGCCTATAAGGAATCTGCTGGGCTAAGAGAATCAGACACTGCTCACAGGGCAGGATGTGTGTGGGGTTAGGGTTAGGGTTAGATCCGAATAGGGTTCAGATAGTACACTACAGCTCTAGCTGACCCACTTGGAAGTTCTACAGCAGTATTCATATGAAGTGGTAGTGGTATTAATATCTCAGAATTCAGAGCAAGCTTCCATCCCGTCTACAGTATGATCTCTGGTAGCTGTCCATCAAGTAGGGGGTTAGGGGCATGGGCAAGGCAGGTCATGCAGTTCAGAGCTGGCTGAAGTCATCCTGAGTATCTGAAAGCCAATTGACCTTACGATAAGGCGCGCCCTAGAATTACAGCACAAAAAGAGGTCCGGCAGTTTTTGACTGACAGCACTACATTGCATTCTAACACAGACGATCCTCTCATGTTTTCAGTCTCAACAAGATATTACTGGTATATTTTTATCAAACCATGGTTGGAAATTGTGTCTGAGGTGTTTGTAACACAGATGCAAGTTTCCCCGAGTGAACTACTGCCGTGATTTACTCAGTCACCACATAAATCACAGCTTTCCTATCAGAAGATAATACTATATATGCTATTTAATGCTATAACACCAAAGGTCAATTGCCTGTTGGAACTGCTGGTTCCCTTTGACTGATGCCAGTCCTTCAAAAAGTGGAGGAACCGCTGGCTTCACTGGTGATATACGATCACGTCTACACTTTTTTATCTGCTCTCTGTTTCTACATTTGAAATGAAATTTGTTCATATTTCATCTGACCATGAAGCCAGAAGCTTATCTTGTAAGTCACTGATTCTTGAGAAAGCGGCTAAAACATGTCTCAGCAATAAACTGCCAATTCTGTTGAAAATAAACTACATTTTCATGAACAAAATGAATCCAGGTAAAGACCCAGGGGTCTGTTACACAAATGTACAGTCGTTTGAAATATTTAAGTGTAATTTTTTTACTTTTCATGGCTATAAACCTGTCCACACCCTGTAAAAACAGCTGTCCCAAGGACAGACATCATCATTTAAATTGACTTAAAATGTAAAAATCACTGATATTATTGAATAATATCACCATGATGTGAAAGTCCATATTGAAGTGGTTCTGCAGATATGCACATAGTGCGTGTAAAGCAATATTTACTACTATTTTCTGATTGCTCAAAGTCTGTCCAGCATATTAGTCACCACCGTCAGATTTTTTAAAAAAGACAATAAAATCAGGTATGCACAAGGTCATTGTCATTACTTAGGACCCCTTTTCAAACCTTTAGCCCTACTGAATACTTCACCATCACTGAAGCTCCTGTAAGTTGACTAATTTTTCCTCAATTTGCTAATTTGTTTGGACATTGGTACTGTCCCAACCATAAACTGTCAACACCGTCGGGGGTTTTAATAGTATTATATTACATTAATGATAATTATATATACTTTTTCAGAAGCGGTATGAAGCCCCTAAGAATCAGAGCGAAAACGAAGTGGCTAATGTGAGCAAAAAATGCATAATATGTACAAGAGTGTTTTTTTGTCTCACACCGTCAGATGTCACCACCGTCAGATTTTGTTCCGCTCATCATCTTGTTCCATATTTTACTAAATTGTGCTGGTTAATGAAACATTACCAGACATGTTAGTAATAATTGCTACCCAAACTTATACTCCAGCCTCCACTGAGGTGCATTTGGAGGGTTTTTTGTCACAAAACCTGACGGTGGTGACATCTGATGTAGTTCACAAAAAAGCATGTGTTTTACATGTTTTTCACAAGTTTTAAGAATATGCTTCCAATAAGTATTTACAATTATGTTGAATTGTAAAAGAAATTCACTTAAATACAGTAAACATATTTTTTTACTTCTAATTCTGTCTGACGCTGGTGACAAAACCAAGAAAGAGCCCATTTTATGAAAAATGTAAAACATGGAGAGCTTGGCCAATACATTCACTGCACAGCCAAGACCTTCATCTATGATAATACACCTCTATATTTTAGATTTGAACAACTTAAAACCTGTTTATGCCACATTTTCAATAATCTAGGCCTACTTCCTAGAGTATCTAACAAATGAAGAAAAAGCATGTGCACAAACATACTGTGCACACACAAAAATAAAGTGTTTAAGCTAGATGTCATTGACTTGAGAGGGCTATTTATCTTGCTAAATGTAGGTAATAATTAGGTCACTTTCACCACCTTCAGATTACTGTCACCACCAGTTCTTAAGTCACCACCGTAAGAAGGAGTTTTGGACATTTTAAATGAATGTGCTTACAAAATTTTCCTTTGGAGTTGTTGAATTATCAAAGTAATAGCAAATTTAAGCCTACATGAATATTTGTGAAATTACAAAAAAATGTTTGATCTATTTAGGCATTAAGTAAGCATTGTCTGACAGCACATATTTTTAAATTACAAACCCCAACTCCGATGAAGTTGGGACGTTTGGTAAACAGTGAATAAAATTACAATGCTATCATTTTCAAAACATTCAATCTATTCATTAGATGGAGAATAGTGAAAAGACAACATATTAAGTGTTAAAACCGAGAAAAAAGATTGTTTTGGGGGACATATGTACTCATTTCTATTTTGATAAATCCAACACGTCTCAAAAGAGTTGGGACGGGGACAATAAATGGCAGCAAATGTCGAGGAAGACTAAAAACAAAACAAAAGACAACACTTAACAGTTAAATACATTAACCGATGAGATGATTTTATATAGAAAACAGTGTTAATTCCTATCTTGGACATGATTTCACCAGCTTAAATGGTGGGTGTATTCCTTGTCATGTTTTGCAATGTTTTCCTTTCTGTAGTGCTTATAGTGTGACAGGTCTTGACCAAAAACCCACCATTTTATCACCTGCTGGTCCTTATGATGGAGTGAAACTGTTAAAACATAGTAGAGAATGCAATTTGACCTTACTATGTGGCAGTAATCAAAGATCTCCCTTCAAAATATAATGCATGACTGGCTTTTCATGCTGTTTAAAACCCATTTATACCATTCAGCACTGTATTTAACTCTACAGATGAGTGAGAACATCTTAACCAATGCACTACTGCACCCGCATGCCATCATGGAGGCTGACTTTTGAAGCTAGCACTAACACAAGTTGGATGGTCTATTTTCACTGTAGCACAGGATGTGCAATGCTCTATTATTGTCAAAAAGAATGGACTTCTACAACTTCTGCTGACTTCTGTAAGCAAAGGACAGTTTCCCATGTCTTCTGGGTCTATTTCAAGTGAGCTCAGGTGCTTAGGAGAATGTTACACCCCTGTGTCATTTTCATGCATTAAGCATTCTTAATATGGCCAATTTTCAATATCTCTAATTCCTGGAGTGCTAGAGTGAGACTACAGCCAATATATATTTCATGATGTCATGAACCTATACAATGATTTTATTAACAAAAATATGTCTTATATACACTCAATCGTGCTAAATCAAATAGAATTCAAAAATGTATGTAATAACTATGGTAATTATTCCCTTTGCATCTTTAATTCTGAGTGACTCAGCCTCTCTGTGATGATCTTATACCTGGACACCTATATTGTCCGTCAGTACAATTCATTTTGAAATGTTCTTCTTTGTTGTTTTATCTTATTTGGATGTTTACTAAATTTCACTGATCACCGTCCCAACTCTTTTGAGACGTGTTGGATTTATCAAATTAGAAATGAGTACATATGTCCACCAAAACAATATTTTTTCTCGGTTTTAACACTTAATATGTTGTCTTTTCACTTTTCTCCATCTAATGAATAGATTGAATGTTTTGAAAATGATAGCATTTTGATTTTATTCACTGTTTACCAAACGTCCCAACTTCATCGGAGTTGGGGTTTGTAGAACACATGAAGCAGTATTAAAATAGAATGAAAGTGAATTTTCAACATTTAAAGGCGTATGTGTGAACCAAAAAACACACACAATCACTTAAAAACTCCAGATACATATGCAACCAAATCAATACACTTTTTATTGCTTTTAATTGTGTCTGACGGTGTTGACAAAAAACAAGGTATGATCGGAGAAAAACCTGATTTCTGAACAAAATTCAAAATGGGGAGATTGGCCTTTCTTTCAAGATTACAACCTGTTTTAGCCACTTTCTCAAGAATCAGTGAAATGTCCATTGCACTTCAAGGCCTACTCTTACTTTACTCTTGGAATGTCCGTTGTGGCCTTTTGACCTTACCATTTTTTTATCAAGTGTTGATCGTTTAAATGGATGGCAATTAATGATTTATTAACAGTGGAATTGATTACCTATAAAGAACTTAAAGGTGATTACTGCATCTGAATGTGAACTTACCTTTTCCTCTCCATCTGCCAGCAGAAAGGGAGGAAGTGTTCGCGTACCCAGAAGGCGCCGGAGCCCCTCCGTCTGCACTACGCCGGTTGCCGTAGCGCTCGGCTGTACCGTCCCAACTACTGTGGCGTGTGCCGGGACGGCCGCTGCTGCTCGCCACGCCGCACCCGCACCGCCTCCGTGCGCTTCTCCTGCCCGGACGGCGAGCGTTTCGAGCGCTCTGTCATGTTCGTGCAGTCCTGCAAGTGCAGCGAGGAGTGCAGCCATCTCAACGAGGCCGCCCTCCCGCCCCAACGCTGGCTCTACGGCGACACGCACAAGTTCATCGACTAGCTCCCAAACCCCTTGAATAACCCCAAACCCTAATCTCTCTCTCTCTTATCTCCATCTCTGTGTCTATCACTCCCCACCCCCCCCCTTCCCTACCCAGCCAAACCTCTCCACACCCTGGTAGAGTAGTGGTTTCATGTGTACTTCCCAAGTAGATGCTAGCCTGAGGCTCGCACAGCGCAGCCTCCACTCCACAAGGAGAGTGTGTTCAAATCCACAAGATTGAGGAAAGGGGAGATGGAGATATTATGGTGTCATATTTTCTTTGTTTTAGGTTTACCAGGTCCTATCCTATTCCCTTCCTTTTGCTCAGATACAGTGGATTAGTGCTGGCCTTAGAATAGACAACCGCGCGTGTCCCCACGCAGTTTAATAGGGATCACCAAGAGAGCCCCGCATGTAAATAGCTAGCCGTGGATTCTACCAGCCACCATTTTGTCTCCCTGAAGAAGAAGGAAAAAAGAGAAGAAAGAAATAAAAAGAAAGGAAGAAAGAAAGAAACACAAGCAGTAGCAATGCACTCTGCGACAGAAGTGGCATGGAAGGGGGGAATATTTCCGTGACTTGGCAGTGAGAGGTGGCCAAAACCCAGATCCTCAGAGGACTCAGAGAGGCAAGCGAGCAAGCTGCCACAAAAGGGCCCAGTGCACCGTGCGTTTGAGTGGAAGAATGGGGCTCACTTTTCACACTGCATGTGGGCAGTCAGTAAATCCTTCAACTGCAAAAGAGTATTTTCACCCAGCGTAGCGTGGGGGGAAGAAAAGGGACGTGTAGGCGGAGGTATAAGACTTGCCTCCCGAAAAGGAGACAAGGGGACTTCAAACGTGGACAAGAGAAAGCTCAAGGGAGAGCAAGATGGATGAGAAGGCGTCCCTCTTTTTTTGTTTTTGTTTGTTTTTCTTTTGAGGAAGTCGTTTATTTTCTTTGCCTCTTATTTATGCCAGGCTATTTATTATTTTGACAGATGAAATGACAAGCCTTTTCTATCGATGAAGATGAGCCTCTGTTTGGGAGACAATTAACTGTGAAGGAGCGTTAAAAACATTCTTTGACCAGTGGCCCTCTCCGTCTTTTCTCATGAGGGTGTTAGGGTAAGGCCGCGCCGGGCCGACAAAAAAAGAGCAAAGAGCATGTCGAGGCTCAAGAACTGAACTGAATCTTCTCTTCATCTGGAGTGACTGGCCTGAGGCCATCTCTGAAGCTTGGAGAACACCTTCTCCTTCAACACGACAACCTTCAACACATTCATTTTCACAGCAAAGATGGTGCACTTGGTCTAAAGGGAGACTAGAACCAAAGGACAATCCCTGCAATCCTGGCACCGAAACACCAACTTGGTAACTCACAAATTACAATGCTGAGTTTTCGGAGGTAGTAAGGAGTCTACCAACCCTCTAGTTTGCTGTGAAATGCTTACATAAATAAATAAAAAAATACCAGCATCAGAAATAAACATGTAATTTGGGACTAGTGGGTGGGTCCGTTCTGGATTTAATCTGGCCTCTAATCTTGCAAGCGATGCAAAAAATCAAGAGGCCTAACAGTCGCGTTTGAGTCACTCTGTGCCTCTTTGCGGTCTCTGTGTCGGTTTGCTTGGGCAGTGTTTGACGAGATGTGGACCCTGACATCATCATTCTCGTTAAAAACCATGGGAATAAACCAAAGTGACAGAAGTGAGAGTTAAATTTGAAGCACGCGATACGTCTGACCTCAAACACCCCCATTTCCCAACTAAACGGAATAGCTTTTCATTTTAGCCCTCTCAACAGGCATTTTTCTTATTGCACACTGGTATCAATCTGTTGCTATTGGAATGATCAAGTTTATTATCAGGTTGGGAGATGTGTGTTTATGCACCGTGACCCATAGGTCATAGGATGGAGATTTTATACTACTCAAAGCTGAAACGTACAGATCTTCAAGCACCTTATCTGCCTTCTGTCTGAACACAGCTGACAGTGCACCAGTAGAAATGTCATCTGGCAGCAGTTTTTTTTTTTCATTATCTTATATTTGTTGTTACATTGTACAGTGTGTTGTTCAGATAAAAATAAGCAATTCATTATATTTCATGTACTGATGTTGCAGCTATATTTAACCTTCATCAATTCTTTACTGTTTTTTACATTCAATATTTCTTAATGGATATAAAAGTGGCATTGTGGAATATTATGGAGCAAAGAAATATTTCGCTTTCGGGGGAATTATTTTTAAACCGTTATTATTCCGAAGTTAGTTCATCGTTTTCAGTTTTGGCAAGTTTTGTTTTTATACAAAGCACCAAAAATAAACCAACCATGGCGGCATCAAATGTCAAGAATACTGTTTACATAAAGTCACAGAAAAAAATGTTTTATCACTGCAAATATTCTGCTTTAAATAAAACACGAAAAGGTCAATGTGTCCATTTTCTTTGGCAGCATTACACTCAGTTGAATTGGTCCCCCTTCTGTCTGACATCCATGTGAACTTCATGCATTTGAGGGGCTCTTTAGCAAAATGGTTTCCATTTTCTATTAGACTATATTCACAACCCTAACATCTTAAAAAAAACATTGGAAAAATACGTTTTGTTTCGCAGTTTAGAGTAAAATCACTGCTCACACTGAATTTGGCAAGGAAATCAGAACCTAGTTCAATTATCCCAATGCTTAAAACCATGTGTAGTAAAGAAATTTAAATGACCTTTATTGCATTCAGAAAACAATTGTTGACACCCCTCTTGAAGGGATTTAGTGTCCGAAGAGGATAGAAGCAGGGGCACCTGCAAAGCTATAAATAGGGGATGCATTAGGAAAACTATGCGCACTGGCAGTTCAAACTCTTCTTTTAGGGCTATTTTTAGATGAGGTTTCAACCTGACTCATTCCTGGGCAATTCATTCTTCTTATGCAACATGCTTAAAATCTCATTAAAGCCTGGTGCACCCAGGCATGGACTCAGCCAATGGTGGAACTGCTACAAACCCCTGGCAAAAAGTTTGGAATCAACACTCATAGAGGATGTTCATTCAGTCATTTTTATTTCATAGAAAAAAGACGGGTCAAACAAAGATGCATCACAAACTGAGGTGATTTCAAAGGGCAACTGTCTGCCTTTAGAAAACACCCATAGGTTGTACATACCGTAGCTGACTAACTCTCAATGGAAACACCAAAAGAAATCATGAAAAACAATTGCTTTAATAAGTAATATTTACTTTTTTGGAGCATGCATAGGGAAAAAATATGGAATCACTCAACTCCGAGGAAAAAAATATGGAATCATGAAAAACAAGGTTGGAGCCTTGCCATTGACCATTGTTCTTTAATTTCCACCGCAGTGCAGATATTCTCTTGGATTTGAGTTCCAGGCTATTTGTAGGTCATAAAACTTGACCTTTTGCGTTTATCTGCAAATAATGCTTTCAAAGGTTTTGCTCAATGTACAGGTACATTACCATTTCAAGAAATTATTTCATCATCCTCAAGCATCCTTTCAACTGACTGGATCAGAAAATTGTCAAAATGTCAACATAAACATGGGTAGTTATCGAAAAGGCACTGGCAACAACCTTCTCCAGTCACCATAAAGCAAATGGACTTTGCATACAGAAACATTCAGTCACTGATATCTAAACTTACACATGCACATAAGTTGGAGACAAAAAAATGCAACGGGCCAAGAACAAGCAGACTGTATGATTGGATGGAAGTCATATTCATTGATTGTGAATCTTCTTTGAACAATTTGTTTTGGGAAGTGTTGTCTGGTGCAGTTCTAGCAGTATAAGATTTTATGAAAAATGAAAATTACTGCCTGATGAAAACATACAAATGTCCAGTCATTGACAATAGCCTATGGGGCTGCAAGTCAGGCACTGGGGACATGACTGGATTACATTTTCAATAAATGCACAAGTTAATGTTTTGGACACTTCTTATCCTATCACAGTTGAAGGGATGCTTGGAGATGATTACCGTAAACCTTTTTGGGATGGTAATGTATCTTTACTTTAAAATCTGTGGTAACATTGATTGAAAAAGAACATGTCAGTTTACAATCTGGACCTCAATCTAAACGAAAATCTGTGGTAGATGTGTTAAAAAAAAAAAAAAAACTGGTCCATGACAAGGTTCCAACCTGTAAAGCCAATCTGGCAACTGGCATTGAGAGAATGTGTAAGGAAATAGGATGAAGGGTACTGTTTTTCATTCATTAATGCCATTCCTCAGGAGCTGTACCTGTAGGTTGTTTTAAAGCCCATATGTGGTGCAGCGAAGTTCTTGAAGTGTTGCGTTTTTCATGATTCCATATTTTTTTCCTCGGAGTTGCGTGATTGCCTATTTATTTCTCTACGCATTCTCTAAAAAGGTAACCATTAATTGTTTTTTTTTCTGGATTTCTTTTAGTTTCTTAAAGCCAGACAGTTGCCCTTTGAAATGAGTTCAGTTTGGGGCCGGGTCTGTGATCCATCTTTTTTCTAAAAAATTAAAACGACTGAATGAACATCCTCAACAGGCGATTCCATACTTTTTCCAGGGGTTGTATAAACACATGTTCATCCATTATCCAAACTCCTGTCCTTCCTTATGCCTGTAGCCTCGTGCTGACTACAGAAGTTGAAGCCAATATTTCACAAAAGCGCAATTCAAAAGGTCATCCTCTCATTTGCAATCGGTATGTTAAATGGGGGAAAAGTCCCAGTAGTTGTAGCTGAGCTGACAGTAGGGAAACTTGCACTCTCCATGGAAGCGGGGTGTCAGTTAAGTGCAAGACACACCAAAAGCACAAGACGAGGACAGAACAGATAATGGACTGTACACAAGCTCCAAAGCCCCAGCTCTTCACACTCGGAATGGTGTTATGACGGAGGAAATGACACTTGATTAGATAATCTGTCCCACTATACTGCCCTACAATATCAGAACGCAGTATCTTGAAAATGGTCGAAAATGGGTTTAGACCGGAAATTGGCTTTAAAATACCTTCTTTTTCTTGTGTTAAAATGTTTTGGCCCAACTTGGTCCCGTTTCGGAAAAAAACGCAAAAAACTGATTATACTGCGCTTTTTGGTTTTAGGAGGTTACGTGGTACTAGCCAAGAACGCAGTATAATGCGAATTATACTGCACTTCTCCATTGACACCGTGGTTTTGGTGTAGACAGTAATACCACAACAGAGCGCAGTATAATGATTTTTCAGCTAAAAAGTAATGAGAATGTTGTTTTTTTTTGCTTTTTTCTTGTGTGCATAAATTTTCACCATAAAAAAGTATTATATGGAAGTGTCATCACCACTTTACCTCCAACACAGTCGCGTGGACAGAAAGGAAACTTTAAAGCCTTTTTTCTCAGTTTGGCATTTTGAATTATACTGCGTTCTGAAGTTGTAGGGCAGTATACATGTCAAGTGGAAAACAAACTCTTGGTTTAATTCAATGTCTGCAATGGACACTAAAACCAATGTGGTGATGGGTTAGCTGGACATTTTTTGCAAGTTATTTGGCCCAAAAAACATTCTATATATATATACAGCTCCAGGCCTTTTTATTAGAATAGCATGAAAAAGTTGATTTCCATAATTTCATCAATAATGTTAAACTGTCATGGATTGTAGATTCATGGCCCTGTTTCTTAACTATTCCAGTCATTCATTTTTTTCTTTTTATATACGTTGGCCTTTCAGCTCAAAAAAACGCATGAATTGGGGAATTCGCAGCATTAGAATATTGTCATAAAATCACATTTTCTTCATCAAAATTCGGGTCACATTAAATCAGTTGAAATTTGGTACTTTCTACATAACATGCAATGTTCAATACTTGGTTAGGACTCTGTCTTAATAACGGCCATGATGCGTTTAACATTGATGTCAATGGCAAAAACAGTGCATGGGAGTTATGGAAGCCCAGATATCCTTGATGCTTTGCTGTCAGCTGTTCTTGTTTGTTGACATGGTGCCCCACACTTCACTCTTCAATATACCCAGTAGATTTCCATGCCACGTTTTGGCGCCAACTCACCAGTTTAATTCTAAATCACCAGAAATGAAACCCCATTGAAAATTAATGGGGTTTAATTTCTGTTGAGTTAGAATTAATCTGGTGAGTTAACACCAAAACGTGGCATGGACATCTTCGGGTATATTGAAGAGGGAAGTGTGGGGCACCAGGTCAACAAACAAGAACAGCTGACAGCAAAACATCAAGGATATCTGAGCTTCCATAACTCCCATGCACTGTTTTTGCCATTGACTTCAATGTTAAACGCATCATGGCCGTTATGAAGACAGAGAATGTCCTAACCAAGTATTGACCATTGCATGTTATGTAGAAAGTACCAAATTTCAACTGATTTAATGTGACCCGAATTTTGATGAAGAAAAATGTGATTTTATTACAATATTCTAATGCTGCGAATTCCCCAATTCATGGGTTTTTTTAGCTGGAAGGCCAACGTATATAAAAAGAAAAAATGTAATGATTGGAATAGTTAAAAAACTGGGCCATGAATCTACAATCCATGACAGTTTAACATTATTGATGGAAATAAATCAACTTTTTCATGCTATTCTAATAAAAGGCCTGGAGATGTGTATGTATATATATATTCACTGACAAATGCTACCCTTCCTTCATCTAAGGTATGGATTGCATGTTTTTAAAGAGACGGAATTTCACCAGGTGAACCACCAACTGTCCCACCTTTTTTCTGACTTTGGGTTGTGCAACTTCATAACAGTACCACTGAAGAGTCCAAAGAAACTAAGAAAACTCAAGTTGTGTTATGGTGTATAAAAAGTTTAATTTGAATCAACAGAATACACAATTGGCACATTTAAAAAATAAAAGCAGTAGAGACCAAATAAAGTTAAACCGGTAGGAACACAATGAGCTTGATTTTAAAAAAAACCAAAAGGGGGGGAACAGGGAGGAGGGAGAAAAAAATTAAAATAGGAGCGACAGAGAGAGAGAGAGGGGGGGGGGTCTGTTGCTCTTCCATCACATCATCTCAACTCATCTTGACTGGTCAACTGCAGAGAGGGAGAAGATAAAAGAAAAGCGGGTTAGCAAGGGAAGACAAGGGTGAGAGGCATGTGGTGAGCAGACAGCTGGGCATCCCTGCATTTCAGTGTTGACATGCGATTCAAATGCCCATCGGCCCACAAATGCTCTCTGGTTACCAAACAGACTTGCAAAGCCACGCGTCAAACGCATTACAACATCCAATTGTCAACAGTCATTAGATCAAAGCCGTCCACCGTTGAACGTTTGCACCGTTTTAAAACCCTATGGTTTGGCGGGATGTTGCAAGCCAGTCACCATGCTGGACACAAATTGCAATCGTTTTGTACGGTAAGGTTACAGCAATTTCCCACTGGCAATCAAATTAGTTGCTAAGCAGTTTGCAATAGCGCTTGAGAAAATGGGGTCCTACATTCAATAGCCTTCAAATTCCAACACGGTTATGTTAGTCAAGAGTCAATGATGACCGCGTTAGCAACTACCTTGATTGCAATGCAAGTTCCTATAGCCCAGGGGTGCTCAACTAGAAACTGAAAAGGTCCACTCGCCAAATTTTGCGTGCTTCCGGGGTCCAAAAAAGTCGCACGGACCGATGCAGAAAATAGCCTCACTCGCTGGCCGCACTGGCCTCTTGCTCACTCCCTGAGTTGTCATAGTGATGATACTTTTATTTGTCATAAGACTGGCTTCCCAGAAATACATCTATAGATCGCATGGCAGCGAAATCTCATGTATAATTTATACATATTAAATACAGATGGATTTTGTCTTGGTCCGGATGACATTGCGTTTGGGTCCGCATCCGGACCTGGGTCCGCCAGTTGAGCACCCCTGCTATAGCCAAACTGCCAAGTTGTTAACTAGTTAGCAACAATACTTGAGAAGCGCCGGCATCCAGGTTCCAACATGAAATGCCCTCAAAACTATTGGGTCACCAACGAAGGAAAATGTGAAGGGAGTAATTTGTCATGACAGGAGAACTTACTGTAGGAGGAGATATCGATCTCATCGGGGAGCTCGGCCACGTTGACTTCAAAGCGGTCCTGCACGTCATTCAGCGTCTTGGCGTCCGTCTCGTCTGACACAAAGGTTACGGCCAGGCCCTTGGTGCCAAAGCGACCAGCGCGAGCAACCTGGGGGGGGGGCACAGAAAAAAAAAAGGTTAGAATGTCACAGGGACACCCATAAGCAAAAAGGTCATCAGCTTTCATGCCTTTCAGCAGCCACACCAGTCTTTTCACCACAGAAAAATACTGTAGAGATGGGCAACAAGGGCAGCCATACACAGAAAGATTAACATTTTACACCTTTTACCAAAAAGTGTTTTTTTCCAGGAAACCCTGCACAGGCATTAACCAAATGCAAAGTCAAATGCCACAACAGTGTTTTAGTCCCTACGCAAATAAGCAACAAGGGCACTCATAAAAGGCCAGCATGTTATGCCTGTTAGCCACCGCACCAGCGTTACACAGGAAGACCAAGGACACCTACCCTGTGCAGATAGGTGTCTGAATCCTCTGGCATGTCATAGTTGAAGACGATGTTAACCCGCTCGATGTCCATGCCCCTGCCAAACAGGTTGGTGGCCACCAATATCCGCCTCTGGAAGTCCTTGAACTGCTGGTACCGTGACAACCTGGGTGATTAAGGGTGAAACGAGACTGTTAAAGTCAGTGGTGCTTGTACAAATAGTGAAAAGAAATAAATAGCTGAGGCTTCCGTGTGTTTTGGTGGGGCCTATGACGCCGGTTCCTCGCCAAAACGTGTTAAAGCTGAGTGCAGATCAAGTTTAGCTCATAAAACAAAAGCATTTTCACTTTGTAGCAGAGGAGGGCCTTGGCAGTTTTCAACTTGTGTTTTGGTGTGGTGTTGAAAGTGGAGGCAAAGGCTGTGTGCATTAGTATTTAAAAGGGTAAGAAAATAACAGGCACGCGAGTGTGTGTGTGTGTGTGTGTCGTCTTGGGTGTCATCTTGAGGGTGTTAAAAGGGGTGCTGAAGTCTTCACCCTTTGAAGTCATTTTGTACTGAACATTTCAGTTCTACTGCAAATTGGAGACTGGTCAAAAAGCCATTTCAATCTTCTGTGCCAACCCATGCAACAGATTTTTTTTGGCAAATAATGCACATTGGACTTGATAAGAGATGGGCCACTGACCTCTCAGACTGGATCATGCTGCTGTGGATGGCGATGGCAGGGAAGTTCTGCTCCACAAGCAGCTGGGCCAGAGCCATGCAACGCTGCACAGACTTCACAAAGATCACCACCTGCAGGACAAGACACAGTATTACAACACAAGCCTTTAACACCAGGCCGATAGGAGCATGTGTGACAGTCACAAATTTCCCCTTGAGCTCAACAAAGTAAAATCAATTCCAGTTTGAAGCTTAAAATACATTGAAGGAACACACACACATTACTCTGGCTACAGGCTTTACTCTTCCAAAATTACGCTTTGATAGGACTACAGAATCATCGCCTCAACATTTTCAATCCTCTGAAAACCAAAAAGAGATTTTCACCATAAAAGTACAATTTGACCAACTCCTGTTCCCTCATACCTGGTTGAACTCCAGCACATCCAGCAGGTCAAAGAGTTTGCGGTTCTTCTCGCTGTCCTTCAGCTTGCAGTAGTACTGCTGCAGACCGTGCAGAGTCAGCTTGGTCTCGTCGTCCACAAACACCTCCATGGGCTGAGGGGCACAACACATTCAGTAGGAGATCAGAGGTAGTAGTGATGTGTAAGAATTGAATCCATGATCCAAATCACAAACGGCATGGCTATGCATATACTGTGAATACAGCATTTCCCTCTGTACTTTACAGCTAAGGCACCTGGCCAACAACTACCTACAACGCCAGAAAACAAAACATAATTTTGTGTTATGAACTTAATTTCTGAAATTGCTCTAGTAAAAAAAATAAGAGGAATTGTTTTTGGAGCTTTTCATACATTTCAAATAAAACGGCTCAACATGGCCTTTCCAACGATGATAGTCGCATGTCTGACAATGGCTTGCTCCAGTCCCCACCACCTTGACTTAGGCCTTTGACTTCGATCTTTGATCTTCGAATATAATTCGAATGTTTAGAAAATTCGAGACATTCGAACGAATATTAATTGGCCATTAATATTCTAATCTGACATGGGTATTGATTTTTTGGGCATTTCATTGGTATTGATAAAAATGATTTCCTTCTCAACATCGCAATTCACAGTCTCAGTGTACTGTGTTGTGCCGTGTTGAGGAGAGTCGCGTGCGTGGCTCATCTGTGTTCCATATTCCTAGCAGGAGACCTGCGGCAGGCCAGTGTCCGCATAAGCAGATGAGTGCAGAGCCCTGTTCCATTCAAGTGAATGGCTATAGTTAATAAACAAAGCATAATCTCATTACTTTCTGGGGTTGTTGACGAGTTTCTGGAATTATGTGATTCAATCCACAAGTACCTGTGATTACGCCAAGAGTAAGATAATAACTTGTTTTGTTGGGATTTTGACAAAATTAGCTTTGTTGGTCTGGGTGTCACATCAGGCAGACTCCAGGTTATGTGTTTGTTAGCATGCTTTTAGCCAAGAGTAGTCATCTTACCTAGACCTACAAACACACTACCTACATGTCCGTCATTAGTGATATAAAATACATTTGTTGATATTGGTGCTGTGTGCTCAAATCAGATGATTCCCAGATCCATTCAAATTTTAACTTGGGCTACAAGTTTGACATGGCTGCTAGCTTTGCCATGTTTTAATCTGCATTCACACCTCTAAGTACCGTCTTAATAAGTGCTGAACAATCGCTAAACAATGGCTGGTTGAATGCATGTCGTTAATGGGCCATTAGGCTACATCTTTGGTTGGAATAGCCTTTTACCATTCACTGACTGGGGGAAAGAACAACTTCAGCTTGATATCAGGTCTAACTGGGGTAATTTTAATGGTAAAAAATATGGATACATATTCAAATATTTTTTTACATTTAAAAACGAATTTCAACTATGATTTTTGGGCTAAAGTCAAAGCCCTACCTTGACAAACAAATATTCAGCAGGAAACTAATGTATTGATGCTTCCCAATGAATACATTAGCAATGGGCCACCATTTTTACACTCAGACTAAAGGTACACTGTGCAGGAAATGGTCAAAAAAGGTACTGCAACTATGCTGCTCATTGAAACTGGGCTGCCTACTGCCAAATTTGATCTTTCATGAAAGTTTACCATTTAATAAACTAATATTTTCTAGTATGGCCCAAGTAGTCATTTTTGCAGCTAAAATTGGCCATTTCTGGAAATTCAACATGACGGAGGGAGAAGATCCCCTTTTTCATGCAAGTAAAATGCCATTTTTTCCAGTCATAATGAATACTTAGAATTTGATGGTGGTGGTAAGTATTCATGAAAAAGGTAACATTAGTGAATGAGTAGCATGAATTCTGGAAATAAACAACTAAAAATCTCAGTGTCCCTTTAAGCATTTTAGAAAGGTCCTTCCTTTCAGACACCACAAAAGCCTTGTGCTTGGTCAGGAGCACTCTACTTACATCTTGCATGAACTTGCGGCAGATGGGCCTGATCTCTTTGCTGAGGGTGGCACTGAACATCATGACCTGCTTCTCATGGGGCGTCAGACGGAAGATCTCCTGCACGTCACGCCTCATGTCTGGGGGAAGACAAGACAATTTAGACTGAAGCTCATCATGAAATACCACAGTTACTCATGATAGATCTTATTACTTTTATGAACACTTTGAATACAGACCCCAATTTAGGCTGTGTACTTATACACGTTTAGAGATTTGTTTAGTCACCTATTCACTGGTCACATTCTCAACCTGATCCACGTTTTCTAAATTGGTGCATGCATGGACAAGGGAAGAACATCCTCTTACCGAGCTGTTCCAACATCTTGTCGCACTCGTCGAGGACAAAGTGTTTGACGTTCTTGAGACTAAGGTTCTTGTTGCGGACGAGGGCGAGGGTGCGACCGGGTGTGCCCACCACGATGTGCGGGCAATTCTTGCGGAGCACCTCCTCGTCCTTCTTGATGGACAGGCCGCCGAAGAACACGGCACACTTGACGCTGGACATGTACTTGGAGAAGCGCTCATACTCTTTGCTAATCTGGAAGGCCAGCTCGCGTGTGTGGCACATGACGAGGACTGACACCTGCGGGCGAGGGACAAGAAACCACCTGGTTAGACTCAAAAGGTCATTTATATATTACAATTACAGCCAGAATCTACTCTTGGTCACGTGAAGCAGCCCTACACAACAGTCTCTGTAGGAAACCGGTTTACATTCAACATAGATCTGTGGATCTTGTTTGCTGATGTATTCATTGTTGAATTTGCACCCACTACACCCATGAGCTAAAAACCAAACATATAACTGAGAAAAATAAGGCCTCACCTGTCCATCGACAGGCTCGATCTGCTGTAGCGTGGCAAGAACGAACACGGCCGTCTTTCCCATACCAGACTTGGCCTGGCACAGAATATCCATACCAAGGATGGCCTGTGGGATACACTCGTGCTGGACTGGAAGACAGAAAGGAAAACAACAATGGTCAATGTCTAAAGTCACAAAAAAACAACATAAAAACGACCATGAATCAAAACCACTGCAAGACTACAGCAACAGTTCAATCAACGCATTCAGGCATGTTCCTTCAACATGACTGCACATGGGACTTGTACACATCAAGTAGTGAAATGGGAAGTAGAATTTTTTTCCTTCTATATACTCTTAAAGCAACAGTTCCACCACCCATTAACCCATTTCGTTCCTCACCTTCAGAGGGATGCTCAAAACCGCAGTCCACGATGGCGCGGAGCAGCTCGGGCTTGAGCAGGAAGTCCCTGAAGCCGGAGCTGTGGATGGAGACGTAGGAGCCCTTCACCTCCTTCTTCCCCGCGGGAGCTGCACTCTCCGGGGCCACCTGCTGCTCCTCGTCATCCTCGTAGTCCAGAAGCTCGGTGTCAACATCAGGCTCAGCCATTCTGGGAAAACAAAAGAATGCACACAAACAAGATGGGGGTTTACAGTCTACCGATGATTTACATCTGCAGTGTGAGCGTCAAAATACTGAAGTTAAGGCTTACTGGTCTAGCACATTAATTTAAAAACACAATTACGAAGTCCAGAAGCCAACAGCAAACTGCACGCCCCAGTTTGAGGTCACTATGAACATACATACAAAAGGTTCAGTTGCATAATATTGTCAACCAACGAAACATAATACTTTCCATGGCCTGCTACAAAGGGTCATGTTGGGCTGTTTATAGTGATCGGGTTACGGTCATCTCATTACACAAATTGCAAATCTGGAAAGTACTGCAAAACTGCACCAGCGCATTTGGACTTAGTACTGACACACTTGAACACCGAAAGTGAACATAATCTGGACATTCTTCAGCCAAACCGGGTCAACCCGAAAATGCGATATCAACCACAAACAATAGGTTCTGGAGATCTCAAAACTTTGACCCAGGTGAGGCACAATGGTAGACAACCGCCATACGCACGAGGGTGGAGCTACCTGTGACGCTCAGCTGATGTAGCTCCAAACTTGATTCACCCCGCGTTTATGTTAACAATGCTAACTTTGGCTAATCTCGTCAAGATAGCTGGCTAGCCGAGAACGCACTTCAACGACAGAATTGTTTTTCCTAATAGGAATCGTCAATCCAACTTCACATAGCTTCCTTTTCGTAAAAAGCAACTCGGACACTAATCACAAATAGCCCAAAACACAAATTGCGTTCAGATACCGATCTTCGTGCCTGCCCGGCCTTTCAGGTTTGGGGACAAAAGACCAAAAGGTCCCTTGGTGTCGGCGCCTGGTTAGCTATACCAGTGGGCCTCATTATTGTTGTTTGGTAGATTTACAAAATATTTAATAGGTGCTGAATGTAACACGTTTGAATCACGAAACCAGTCGATGAGTAAACAGCTCAGTGGTAAACAAACTTAGTCAAGCATTGCAAATTAACTACATTGTTAGGTAACGGCTAGTTAGCGATAGCATACCTAAGCTAATAGAACACGACGAACCAACCCGCGAGTCATTTTGTTAGGCTCATGTTACTTTATCTTGACTACATTATACGTTCACAATCCGCAAGAATTTGCTCTGAAGTAATCGTTGATCACTAATACCAGTAAAACAAGCAAAAAATCTTACCTTTCGGGCACAGGAAAGTTCTTAAGACGGAGAAACGAGACTGACTCAATGAATCAAAACCGCATGTGCAAGGGACGACGGGCCTAGCTACAGCTTATACTGCCCTCCGGAAGTACCGCCTCCATGATATCTAGCCATTCCATTGGTTATTTCAGACGCTCGTTGAAGAGGTCATGATGACTGATTTGACTTGGGCACATAATTCCAAATTTAAAGTGTCAAAAAAACATAGGCCTACTACAAAACTATACTACACATTTACATAGCCCACTGTATATTATATACTTAGACTATTGAGTAGGTTTTGTACAAGCAGGAGGGTTTTGTGTGCTTCCCAAAATGTGTTTGTTGTGATACTACACAAGCTGTCACCTCACCTTTATTATAGCCTAATTGACGAGAGGACTAAAACCTGAAACCCTAAAGAGGTTTCGCTCCATAATGATGCCTTTACAAAACATGTCTGAGTACAGATCTTTTCCTTTGAACACATGCACACATTCCCCGCTGTGTATCAATACAGCACATACAGTAAACAAACAGACAGACAAATAGACAGACATAAAATAATGTGAAGGATGATGAAACTTGGAAATGTGCATGGGAGTAGACATTTATTTGGTCATGCAGAAAGGCATGAAATTATTCCGCAAATTTCCCAAAAACAGTAAGAGGACATTCATACTGAGTAACAGCAAAAGGACATTCATTTTATGTGATATGTGTGACTATAATTAGGCGAGGTCTATATTTTACTATTTTCATTACATGGAGTACATTCAAAAATATAGGCCTAATTCTGGTAAAAAAAAAAACAATCACAATGTGTTTTTTTTTCATCTAAATATCTATGTGTTTTTGTTTTTAGTAAAAACAACGGTTGACATCAACATTGTTTTTTTGCTGTTAGTAAAAAGAAAACATAGGTTGACATTGACTGGGCGGTGGCACAGTAACAAATGATTCTCTGTTCCTGTGTCCGATGCAGTGATGGGCAACCTGGTTTCACCACTCATCCAGCACACAAACTGTTCTCCCTCCGAGCCTCAGGGAAGTGCTACTGCAGCACACGGTGCCGCACAAGCAGACTGGGAAACAGCTTCTTTCCACTCATCAATACACTGAAGAAAACACACCACAAATATTTCTTTAACCATGTCACTTTGCACTTTACTCTTTGCACCTTGCATACAGCATCTACACTACTTAACATTGCCTTTATGATCACTGATTGCACTTCTGCTGCTGTGTGTGTGTGTTTACTGTTCATGTCTGTATCAGTATGTTAGGTTTTACTGTGGTGTGTGTGTGTGTGTGTGTGTGTGTGTGTGTGTGTGTGTGTGTGTGTGTGTGTGTGCATCAGTATGTTAGTTTTTACTGCTTGTGTGTGCTTGTGCTTGCGTGTGCTTGTGTGCGCTTGTGTGTGCGTGTGTGTGTGTGTGCTTGTTCATTGAATGTCAGTATCAGTATGCGTCAGTGGAAGTGTAAATTCCTGTAAGCTATCACCTGGTTGAATTGAACAGGAAATACCATGGTCATTTAGAACAGTGGTTCCCAACCTATGGGTCGGGACCCAACCTATGGGTCTAAAGATCCACAGTGGGTCGCAAAGGCCTCTTGATTTTAAGGGGTTTCATTTTAATACCGTATGTAGCCCATGTTGAATAAATGACAAAGCATTTAAACTAATATATGCATAGAAACAACTTAATGTAAGTGATACATTAAACATTTATTCTATATTTGACTGAAGACAAATTGAGGAATAAAATGATAACTAATGAGTTTTTGCAGGGAACCGAGTATCGTGTGACTCCATCTCGTACGGGCCCTCGTGCGATTGGGTCACCAAAGCTTACAATGGTAAAAATATAGGTCTCTGAAGAAAAAGGTTGAGAACCACTGATTTAGAATATGTGGCACTGGATTATAACTAATGAATCCAGAGTTCCCATAACTGGTCAAATACAGTCATGTCAATGACACATCTATGTATGCATTACATTATTACACTACACTTCAATGATGCTTTTATCCACAGTGTTCTACAGTTATTTAGGTACAAGGTATTGTACAAGAAAACCATCTCAGCGTTGTATCAGTCCTTTGGTCTTCAAGTAAACACCAAGAAGACAGAGGTCATGGCCCAACTCTGTACCAACTCAATCCTGGTCTGTGTTCATAGTACAGCCGTTGGAGGACTTTATAAAACTTGAAGTGGCATTCGAATGGAAAAGGGTTCCCACCCCTTGCTTGGAGGCACTTCAGCAATGAATGCTATGGGATTCCAACTTGCAACCTTCCAAAGCCAAGAGCACTTCTGGCCATTAGGCCACAGCTGCCCACTATTAGCCTTTTTAACCGTGACATCCGATAAGCGGCGCTTTGGAAGCAAATCAGGAAAAACAACCAACGGTTTCCATGGAAAACAGTGGGGGTGTAAGTTCATGTCTATGCCGGCGTATACTACTTTTCCTGCTTCAAATGCATTCAATTGAAGGTGTAAAAAACACGAAAACAGTATCCTTCATATCCGTGACTCAGCAGCCAACAGGAAGCTCCAGTGGCTGGCAGAGAAGTTGGGGAAGCTGTCCGACTCCGGTCGTGATGGTGGCTCGGAGGACACGGAGGTGGATGATGATGAGCAGGGCTGCGTCAAGAGCTCCCTGACCTGCCGAGGCAGTGAGTGCAGCAGCCAGTGCTCCACCAGCAGCCCCCCTCCGCACAGGCCCAGACAGCAGCCCAGCTCGGCGGGAAGCTGCTCCAGGCTGTTGCCCCTCAGGTCCAGCCGTGTCAGCTGGCTCAGGCACCCCAGCTCCGGCGGCAGGGAACCCAGCGAGTTATGGCTCACGTTCAGGTTGCGGAGCTCCAGGCACTTGGTGCACAGCTCCGCGGGCAGGCTCTCCAGCCGGTTCCCGCTCAGATCCAGCTCGGACAGCAGCGCCAGAGCCCCCACCTCCGCCGGCAGCACCTCCAGCAGGTTCCCGGCCAGGTAGAGCCTGCGCAGCCTGTGCAGGGTGAACAGCGCCGGGGGTAGGCTCTGCAGCTCGTTGTGGGCCAGATCCAGGAGCTCCAGCCGCCGCAGCACCCCGACGCTCGAGGGCAGCGCCAGCACGCGGTTGTGCGCCAGGCGGAGGCAGGAGAGGCGGCGCAGGTGCTGCAGGCTGAGCAGCTCCTCCAGCGTCCGCAGGCAGTTGTGCTGCAGGTCCAGGCTGCGCAGGCCGGTGAGGGCCAGCAGGGCGGAGGGAAGCCTCTCCAGTTGGCAGCCCTGTAGCAGCAGCTCCGTCAGGCCCGTGAGCCGCCGCAGCCCCGTCAGCACCAGCAGCCTGGCGCCCTCGTTGTGGATCTCCAGCCGCACCAGGCTGCCCGTCAACTCACCCAGCTCGGCGGGGATTCGGGTCAGGGAGCCGCAGAGGGACAGGACGCGGAGGTGACGCAGCTGGCGTAGGCTGCCCAGCCCCCAGCCGCGGCCCACCCCGCCCTCGCAGCCCAGGTGGCCGGTCATGTGGAGCTCCTGCAGGCCGCGCAGGGAGTAGACCCAGCCGGGGATGGCCGCGGCCTGGGTGAAGGTCAAGTGGAGCACCTCCAGACGCTCCTGGAGGAAGTGGAGGGCGGCCGGCTCTACTGCGGCTGTGCAGTGGTAAAGATGCAGCTCCCTGTGGGGGGTAAATGATTAGTGTTATGATTAGAACAGACAGCTTAGCAGAACTGAAATGATGCGAGTCAACTTTGGTCTTAATTTGGTGCTATTTAAACGAACAAGACACCATATTCCAGATAGTGCAATGGATGACAATCTGTCTTTCACATATTCTTCCCTTAAATCTGGTATTTTGTATTTACTAATCTCAATAGTCAGTTTATTTACATTATTTTATTTACTTTATTTTACTACATTTACATTTACTATATTTAGCTACATGTATTGTACAGTCCCTACACGTTGTGCTCAATGTGCTGTCTACTTTCAGTGTTGGGAAAGTTTATAAAGGAACTAGTTCAAAGTTCAGTTCACACATTTCAAAATGAACTGGATAACTATAGTTCATTGAACTAGTTCAGGTATAACAATGTCTATAGACAACCTACTATGTCAGATAGTACAGTACATAGGCCTTCCATTTACAAAAATGTTCAAGGTCTCCAAGAAGACCAAAAACATCTATGTTTGGGTGAAACATAATATGAAGGACATCCAAGGCACTCTTTATCTTCTTAGATAAAAAACTTTTCATCTAAGTGAGCTAGATCATATTTAAACAAGTTAAAAATAACAACATGTTTCAGCCTCAGTGTAGCAGGCCTTCGGGGCAATCCCTGTTCAGGTGCCACGACTGGTGGCTGTCGTTTCGGATCTGCGAGGGTCACTTACAAACCTGCAAATTCGTCATTTCAAGTGTAAATTATATATTTTTCAGCATATGACCAAATATTATTTCATTACACTGGGTCATTTTACAGTCCTTATCCTTTTTATTGTGCTGTCTCACTCATGCCTAATTTGGGCAGCTTACAGGCTCTATATTCAAATCTAACACCTTCCTTTTGTTCAGAAAAAATAGGTGTCCCAAAAACATCACTGTAACTGTTATGTTAATTATTAGAGGACCACAAACACCCTAGGTGGTGCCACAATCAAGTCTATTCTGAAAGCCGTCATGTTACGAGATCTGTGAGGGTAATTTACAAACCTGCAAATTTGTAATTTAAAGTGTCAGCTAAGACTTAGTAAGTGCAATCAAATAAAGTGTAAATTATATTGAAAAATATCCATATACGGATCAAAGGCGTTTCTAGGGCTCCGTCGCAACGCAGGTGGAGCATCTAACATCCATAAATTAATTAGTAATTAGAGGTTGATATGCTGCAATGAAGATGTTTGTTAGATAGTCCACCGAAAAAAACAAAACAACAATCCGTACAATAGTGACACTGCCTATCAATGTTATAGAAGAAGATACCGCACACTCTTGTCCATCGTGCTGCAATTTATTACGAAAACAACGTTTCGGCCGTATGGCTTTTCTCAAGTTTTTACACAAGCAAAGTGAAGACACCCCTTATTACAGGAGTGTGCGGTATCTTCTTCTATAGAACTGATATACCCGCTACCTGCACCTCGAAACCTCTGGTGTGCGTTGGTCTCCTCCTTCAAAAGATATACTGCCTATCAATGTGCCACCCTGACGTATGCTACTGCTGAAACGTCACTGACCCACGTGTAAATGGCTTCTAAGAGGGCCAAAAGCACCCTAGGTGGTGCCACTGGTCACCTGAGGGCCGTCATGTTGGAGATCTGTGAGGGCAGCTTGGCGTCGGTGATCAGCTCCAGCTTGAGCACCTCCAGCTGTGCCAGGGTGAAGAGGGCTGGCGGCAGGCTGGTCAGCGCCACCAGCTGCAGCTGGGTGCGGCCCTGGGCGTCGCTGGAGGTCATGCCCCGCAGACGCTCCACGCCCCAGCGCCTCTCCAGGTTCTGCTCCAGCAGCCGCGTCTCGCTGACGGGCGACAGGAAGACGGAGAGGCGGTGGGCCAGCAGGGGGTCGTACTGATCCGCCATGTGCAATAGGAAGGCCAGGTCGTTGCAGAGGTCCGGGACATCCAGCATGGAGCCCGTGTCGTGGAGACACTGGAAGGAGTAATTCCTTAATGACCTGTGGAGTTATAAAACGCACAGTAGGTGCAGGGGCAGGGTTAGGGTAGGCTGTAGGCTTTGTAGAGGTGGAAAAGCAGAGATGAAATCAGGTTGATAGTTAGTAATAGTTTATAGTTAGTTAGTCCTTCGGCATTGCTACTGGTCAGGTCAAGAGCAATGCAAATACTGAGCTTCGGAGAACTCAGGAACTCCATCCACTTTGTCGGGAACCAATTAAATTTGAGCAGCTCCATCGGTCCTGGGTAGAGGCGTGTTCAAGGCAGTAACGTGGTTTAAGCAGAGACGTTCTATTGGGACTGGGAAAATGTTTGGTTTAAACTTCGGCACAGCATTTTCTGGCCTCGATCAGCAGCAAACCAGGCCGTTTGGAAACGTTATTAGTTATCCTCTTAGTCAGACCAGAATCTCGGTACGAGATTTGAAAGTCGATGATTATCAGGCTAGATAGTTAGTGCTCTGAGGGTAGAATGGGATCATTATTATTATTGTTAGTTCCGTATAGTTGCAGGGACAAGGTCAGGATGGAGGCTCTGCAAAAGTCAAGCCAAACGTGTGGTAGGCCTGATCAGTGATTTTCTAACCAAGGTGGAGATTAGGTTAATTGGGATGTTAGTTCTCTGAGCATTATAAGAACGGGAACATTTTTTCTATTGTTAGTTCAGCTTAGGAAGCAAGGTTGTTGTCTCACGGGCAGACAAAACATGGACTAGACGGTAGGGCTGTATTTGAGGCTTAATTTCCTTGCTCTTGCACAGTAGTGCCTTTGCAAAATGGCAGCTTAAGCAAAAGCACAGCGTGGTAGAACTTTCAAGTGAAGTGAACAGGCTGGATAGTCATGTCAGTGCAATCCAGTGGTTCCCAACCTGGGGCTGGGGACCCCTAGTGTGGTCACAAAGGGACATTGCATAAAAACGGCAAATCGACAGGTTAACAGCTAACATAATTGCATTATTTGGTTAGTAACAAACTATTGTTAGCCATTGATATTGCAAGATATTAGTTTTTCCGTTAATACTGCTAGAAATCCATTGCTAGGCTAAGACTGTGGTGGAAGGGGGGGGGGGTCACAAAACATATTTTCAAGTCCAAAAGGGACTCCCCATTGAAAAAGTTTGTGAACCACTGTTGTAATCTGTGCCAGCAGAACAAAAACAAGCTTGTGAGGGAGTCATACTGGTGGTACAAAAGGTTACTCTGCCACAAAAGGTTACACTGCCAGAGAGTGCAAAGCATGTAAAGCTGATTATCTGGTCACTTTCCCCTTTCCTTGAAATTAGTGGGCCCATGCGGCCACCCAAGCTGCTGCACACCACACACCATGGAGATGTTAGAAATAGAAAACACAAACAGATGGTTTAGAGCACTCACAAAAAAACAACACACACAGGATCAGCCCTGGACCTCATTTCTCAAAAGCGTCACTGCTAACCAGTTAGCTACTTAATAGGTTGGCTATGGGAAATTGCATTGAAACTAAGGAAGTTGCGAGCTGACTTAGTCCCAAGAAGCACCCCTGGTGCACAACAGCAACCCAAACCCAACCCCTTGAGGAAGAGGAGGAGAAGGATCTGTTACAACATCTAATCACACCACTCACGCATGGAGACGGACAGAGACACATGAACGAATACAAGTTCCTCCCAGCTCTCATCTCATCCCATCTCATCTCATCTCATCTCCTCTCCTCTCATCCTGCCCTTCTCGCCCCGCGTTCAGCAGCAACAGCGCCGTACTTGTGGCAGATCCAGCTGAGGGCATAGAGGCCCAGCAGGCCGAAGAGGCCGACCAGGCACAGGTAGACCACCAGCAGCTTGTGCAGCACGGAGGCCAGGGCGTGGGTGCACTCGAAGGCCTGGTAGCCGGTCAGGGCGTGGCTGAGGGGCTGGCAGATGTGGGTGAAGGTGATGGAACCCAGCAGAGGGGTGGTGTAGCTCACGATCACCACCACCTTCAGCACCTTGAACACTGTCTGGGCAAAGTACACCTACAGGGGAAAATACATGGTACATACTGTATATATGCCAGACGTTACTTTATCCATTTTCATAAAGACCTTGAATACAGTCTGAGCAAAGTACACCAACGTACACAGAGAAAAAAGTGAAATAAAAGCTCCCCTGAATTTCCCTCCTAATATCGATCTTGGCTTTGTGCTGCATGGATTGCATAAAATGAATAAAATATGAAAATGATTATGCGTCAGGGTCATAAAAGCCTGTTCAATTTTTCTACAGAGTAAAATAAACTATTAAAAAATGGAGCACAATATTCCAGTTTTACATGATTAAAAACAAGCATATTCAAGTAAATCGTATTGAACATATTCTATGCTGTTACACACAAACAGGAATGTCTCTGCATGTTCTACTTCACCAAATATCTCACATGACCGACACATGCTCACGTTAAACAAGTACTCTTGTATTCTTGTTGATGTCATTTCATGGTCAGCTCAAATGTTCCTCTGACCTTGTAGATGATATCAGAACTCTCACAGTGGCTCCTGAACCTCCTGACTCTCTCGAAGAGGGCCCGCGCCTGCTCTCCGTCGCTCCGGTCCAGGCTGGCCATGGGCCTCGTGGTGTCGGGGACCAGGCGGCACAGGTGGGGGTGCTGTGGGGGAGGAAAGGCCCTGTGGGTGTCTCCGAATGCCAGGGAGGACATGGAGGAGGTGCGGGAGAGCGTGGAGGGGCATGGGGACGGAGGGGCCGCTGTGGACGTGCTATCGGACCTCACCAGCAGGGGGCTGTCTGTTCCCGAGTCCAAGCTGGACTGCCTGGTGATGGAGGCAGAGCAGTGGTTGGGGTGGCGGTGGTAGACCTGTGTGGGCCTGTTGTCCTCCTCACTCCTCCCCTCTCGCTTCTCCCCCACTCCCACCTCCTGCTGCTGTTCCTCTGTGCCTCCTACTCCTCCCCCGTGATTCTGGCTGCGGTCCTGCCGCGCCGTGTGCGAGAGCGCCCGCGACGTCCATGGTGACTCGCAGCACTTGGCCAGGATGGTGAGGAAGTGCTCGATGCGAGAGGAGGTGAGCGGGAAGTGGAACCAGAAGCAGCCGCTGGCCATGAGCAGCAGGGACTGCAGCAGCGCCACGTAGGGGAAGAAGCGAGAGAACCAGGGCAGCGCCTCGTGGTAGCACACCTGGGGGATAGTCCAAGGACTTGGTTAACCCATTTAAGGCAGAGGCACCTGCAACAAAAACACGCTTGCTGAATGCCTACGCCCTTCTTGGGAAAAGGTGCCCTCCTATACTGCATATCTCGGAAGCACATAAAAACATAAAATAATAATTTGCATTTAAAATCGAGGACCCTCATTTCGCATTAGCATGTATTCATTCAGCTCTACCACACCCATATTCTTGATAAAGAAAAACCTCAAATCTCAAGAGCCTGAATCCAGCGCCATGCAGTTCCAGGCACCTACTGTACATCAATGCAGCGAATACACAGGATCAGGATTACTGTAAACGTGTTAAGTAAAATGTCTGGCGAAGTAGTAAACCTGTTAATGCAATGCCTGAAGGAGCCATTTAGTAATAAAAATGAGGATCCCAAGCTCTTCTATTACAAGATGTACCACTGCCTCAAGGTTAAATTAAAACCTTGATCGCAACTGAAGCTCCTTTTTGTGAATACACAGTAAATTCTGCAGTGTTCATTTAACACTTAGAGAGTTGATTTGACATCATTTGGACTTAAATGAACTCTTTAAGTGTTGAATTAACACCGCAACATTTACTGTGTACCCACCTGGCTGATGTAGATGTATTGCTGGTAGTCCATGTTGGTGCGCAGGCCTCGGGACGCAACCTTGCTGCTGCTACCGCCACCACTGCTGGTGCTGGTGGATGAGATGGTTGGAAAAGAGGAGAGGAGAGGCTGGTGGTTGGAAGGACCCTGCTGTGGAGGTGATGCTGATGCTGAGGTGTGAGGAGGATGGATAGGTGGGGAGGAGAGGCTGTCGGAAGCCAGGCTTTGGTTGCCGAAGGCTGGGGGGGTGGAGGGATGGATGGGGAGGCAGACCACCCGGTCTCTGGAGAGCAGCAGGGTACCGGCCAGCACCGACACCATCAGCATCAGCACCACCAGGTAGTCCATGAACACCTCCCACCAGGGCTTCAGCAGCTTGTTGCTCTGCCGCTCGTTAAGAGTGGCCAGCTCAGACAGGGTGAACATGGCTGCGGATGGACAGCAGACTCACACCGACGTCCAGCTGAAGTGGGACAGCACCCCCCCTGGCTACAGGGGAGGGAGATGTTAAAAAAGAAGAACGTCATGGCTCCGTAGAAATGAATTGAAGCACAGGCTAGGTTGTGTTGAGTGTGATTTGATAAGACATGGCCTAATCGCATGCAACTTGGAAAAAAAAATAACAGAAAAGTTTTTGCTGAAGTAAAACAAAGGCCTCACTGTAAGCCAGCACAACATGTTTGTTAGTCTTCATCTGAGTGTAATACTAATCAGGAGGTCTCAGTGTAGATGGGGGATGGGTAAAGGGGTTTTACGGGGGATACTGCATGACATTTCTTGTGAATAATTATGATGACAAACACAAAGTTGCATTTTATTTAAATGCAAAAATGTTGTCCTGAAGTATGCATTAGGTAGGAATGGTACGGGCAACTACTATCACGGTATAAGGAGGGAAATCTGACTGAAGACCCGGTCTGAACTCTCAAGTTGATTAAAATAGCACTCTGCAGCACAACATACCAAATGTGGCACAGACTAGAGGAGGCGGTAATAAACACCAAAATAAAAATAGTGTACGCCCACACAAATTATACACACTCAAGCAATTCCTAACACCATTTGTACAGCATTTATAAGGTATATGTTTATCCCTGAAAGGATGAAAACTTACTGTGATTTGCTGGTGGGACAAAGAGACGAAGTCTTCCCTTTAAATCCCCATTGCGCAAGGTGACATGGAGTAGTTCAGCTGACAGTATGTGTTGTAACACAGAAAACGGCACTTCAGTCGTTTTCAATGCCTCGGGTCCGGTGCAGTCCGGTTCTTTCGGGAGTGTACCGAAACTTTCACACAAACTTCAATGGGGGCGCTGATCTGGGATGTGAAAGGCGGGCGCGTCACGTGTTTTTGTGCTTCTCTGAGGTTGTCATGGCGAAATAGGGAGACCTCCAGAGAAGGCGACCAAGCAGGGTAGCCAGTCTACATATGGCGCCTTTATTTTCCATCGTCAGATTAGAGGTGAAATTATTTAATTACATCTGTTCCCGGCACATCCTACAAGTTTTCAAATCCTATTTTGTACAGTGCGCTATGGGCAGCAGAGGGAGGTATGGTGCAAAAGTTGGCACCGCGCGGTAACAATAATCATTACGCGTTCAATTTGATTGTAATTTAGAAGTGGCATAGCCTAATTAGATCAGTTTAGAAACTGCATAATTAGATGAATTGCGAATTGTTGCAGAAAGTTTGTGGTTTACCTCCCTAAACATTTTTGGAATATGATTGTCCAACACCGTCATATAGGCCTAGGCCTAGGCTAGTAAGATACAGTTGCGCGTGTCTATTTACCAACATGCAATGTTGGATAAACATATGAATTTAGAGACTTTGCATTCCAGGGTTACCATGAACTACTTTAAAGGTCTTAATGTTTTTTTTCACTGCTTATTATTAGGTTAATAACCCTATAAGGCTATATTCTTTTATTTATCATTAGGCTACTCTGCACTTTTTTTTCCTTTTGTGCCCTTGCTGTCCTCCTTGTATAAACCTGTGTTGTCTTTAAAGAGCCTTAATAACTGTACAGAACGTGTGTCTATGGTCTTAGTTACTGAGTGTTCTCAAAATACACAAGATATGGTTTAATAACATGTATTCTACATCTGTGTTTTTCCTTCTGTATTGCGTCTTAAAGGTGCACAGTGTAATATTTGTTGTAGTTTATTTCCAGAATGCATGCTGCCCATTCACTAATGTTACATGTTTCATGAATTCTTACCACCATCACCAAATTCTAAGTATTCATTATGACTAATTATCAAATTGCACTTTTCATACATGAAAAGGGGGCTCTTCTCTATGGTCTGCCATTTTGAATTTCCAATAGACATTTTAGCTGCAAAACTTACTGTACTTTGGTCATACCAGTAAATATTTGTTTATTATTTAGAAAATATTCATTAACATCAACATCAAATTTGGTAATAGGCAGTCCAGTTTCGATGAGCAACATAGTTGCGGTACCTATTCTGGCCACATTCTACACACTGCACCTTTAAATAGATAGCTGTAGTCAAGTAGGCCTACTTGCCACAGCACCTGCCAGTTATCTCAGTGGGTTGTGGTCAATCATACGATTTACTGACAATTCCATTGTGTTGTTGTTGTTGACATACACTACTAGTACCAAAAGACACCTGCTTAATCTGTGTAATCTGAGCATAAAGTGTGTGCAGACGTCGCATGTGTGTGTGTGTGTGTGTGTGTGAGAGAGAGAGTATTCACAGTATGTGTTTGTGTTTGTCTACAAGAGATTTTCTCTCTGCAGGTGTGTGATAGATTCCAATATCTAGGCCTATAATCCGTTACATGCTGTTTGTGTGTTCTTTGCACAGCTGGGAGAGGTTTTTGAGTAATTCACTGTCTAAACACACATTTGAATGTGTGCGCGTGTGTGCGCACGCTTTTGCATTGTACACACATGACAATAACTTTGGGTAGTAGAGTAGAGTAGAGTACTTTCATTTATCCCGAAAGAAATGAAGGTGTCTTGACATCTTACATAGATACATACATAGACCTACTAACAAGGCCTACACATCATTGCACATTGCACTCCACATACGGTATATTAAGTACAGCAGACAGCCTTCCATCAGTATTCACACACCCACCCACCCACACACACACACACACACACACACACACACACACACACACACACACACACACACACACACAAAATGCTCAGTGCAGTGAAAGCGATTGTCCTGTGTTATTGTCCTATAGATAGTCTCAGCGCAGTTCAAAAAGTCCAAGGTATTCTAGATCTTCTATCCCAGGGGGATGAGGAGGTGGGTGTTGTTGGCTACCCTCACTGCAGTCAAGTCTGAGGTAGCGCAAGATAGTGCTGGAGCTTGTGCCATAGGGATGGTGGGTGGGGTGAGGTGGGGGTGTAGATGAGTGTGTATGTGTGTGTGCGCCTTACGTGCGTGCGTGGTGCATGATGTGTGTGTGTGTGTGTGTGTGTGTGTGTGTGTGTGTGTGTGTGTGTGTGTGTGTGTGTGTGTGTGTGTGTGTGTGACCTCTGTCAGTGTGTCCTTCTTCTCTTTCTGTGTGGTGTTGAAGAGCTGGATGGCCTGGCCCCTGGGGACAAAGGACTTCTGTAGTCTGTCTGTCCGGCAGGGTATTTGTTTGGTTGGATGTTTGCATGCTTGGCTGTGTGTGTGTGTGTGTGTCTTCTTGCTGCTGTCTCCCGCATCCTTTCTCTGTTATATATTTGTTAAACTCACACATCCACATACGTATGAACGACATGGACACACACACATACCACAAGCCGCAAGCATCCTTCCAGCTGAAAATATGCACATTCATCATCTTCATTATGGACACTAATCAGTTGGCCTAATTGAATTCAAATGATCTTCTACACTTTAATTTTGTCAAATTAAAACAATTGACATTTTGCCTGGCTCACGCCAGCACGCCTTGCATTCTGGTACAGGTTGATCTACCACTACGCAAACAAGTGATCTCACATTTAGGCCTATACACTCACACACTCGCAAAAGATACTCTAACTCCCAATTCCCCCGAACAACTAGATAAATTATAGAAAGAAAAGGCAATGCACACAGTTAATGTCCCTCATGAAATTTGGTTCAACATTATTATTCTCATGATTGCTATTATCATTATTATGATAGTTGGGTAACACTTTATTTTAGGGATACATCTATAAGCACTAATACATACAATGTTAATGCCTACATAAGTACCTTGTAAGTCATGTACTAAGCAAATGCTAAGGCCTACTAGGTCCTTACTAAGGTTAAATTGGTAATAAATCCCTTATTGTGCATGAACAAGACATTTGCGAATACATGACTAAAAATGTTTGATTTTGCTTTGTACATGCCTTACAAGTTACGTATACAGGAACATTGTATGTATTAGTGCTAATAGATGTATCCCTATAATAAAGTGTTGCCGATAGTTGTTGTTACCATTATAAAAGGGTCATTACTACTGATGATTAAACTTTCTCGTAGTGCTAGTTTGCAACTCATATATTACAAAGCCTTGGCCTGTGTGTGTGTGTGTGTGTGTGTGTGTGTGTGTGTGTGTGTGTGTGTGTGTGTGTGTGTGTGTGTGTGTGTGTGTGTGTGTGTGTGTGTGTGTGTGTGTGTGTGTGTGTTTGTGTGTGGAGTGACAAGTTGTAAGCCTTGGCCTATGTGGATGTGTGAGAGTGTGTGACGTGAAACTGACCAGGAGAAGAGGGGTGTGGCCTTCACACACGCGCGCGCACGCACACGCACACGCACACGCACACGAACACACACACAGGGCTATCTAATAAAAGGTGTATAACAGGTGAGGTTTTGTGCAGGTTATGAAACCGCAGCATAACCCTGAACCACACACACACACTATAGAGACAGCTGACTCTGAACTACTGACCCTGAATATAAGGGAATACACTTCTGTGAGTCTTGAGTTGTAAAATACGAAAAATATTTCTGAATCTCAAGTTTTGGGATTCTGAAGTCTTCTGGAATCTTCTTGCCAGGTAATTGTGATTACTTATAAATACTAATTAAATTATTATTCATTCGTATGTTCTTTTTACTACACTATGGAGTAATTCAACTCATCTTCACTACACTATGCTGTAATTTAACATCCTTTAAAAAACCTACAGCTGAATAGGTGCCGGTCAATAACGTTGAGGGTTTTTGGAACCCTGAGCAGTGCTTTGAGGTAGCTACATTTAAAATGTTACAATACACTTCCTTTGTTTTACGATGCAATGCTGACGTATATTTCTTTACATTTACAATATAATGCCACTATATATATCTGCTACAAAATGTGACCATTTAACATTGTTTAAAACAAATACTTTATATGGACACTGGTCCGGAACTCTGAACGAGGCAAATGGTTAAAACTGTATATTCACAGATTGTAATAACAACAACAGCAATGATAATAATAAGAACAATAAGAATAATACTTATAATGTGCTTTCAGAGATGGATCCCAACCTGATGATGACTGTGGTGTTTCTGATTGGTATGTAAACAAGTAAACATTACTGTGGTGTTTATAATGAAAACTAGTAAGTACGTAAACATTATGTGGCGATATTATTGATAGGCTATGTAAAAAATAAGCGGAAAAGCAGTAGCTTAATGTAAATATTACTGTGCGGTTTATTATTGGTATGTAAGCATGTAAGCAGTAAAGCAGTAATGTAAATATTACTGTGCTGTTTATTATTGGTATGTAAACAAGTAAGCATGTAAACATTACTGTGGCGTTTATAATGATCCTGTGTACGTGTGTACTGGAGATGTGGTTACTACAATTTCTCTAACCCTAAACCTCTCTCGTGTCTCTCTCATCTGTCATCGATACACGCAAACACAACTAGTCTAGTTTACAATAACTGGTATACAACATCTAAAATAGTGTGGCCCTTTATGAAAAGGTCTAGAATAGCGTAGCCTAGTGTGTGTGTGTGTATGTGTGTGTATGTGTGTGTGTGCGTGTGCATGTGCATGTGCGTGTGTGTGTGCGTGTGTGTATGTGTGTATGTGTGTGTGTGTGTGTGCGTGTGCGTGTGATGGCGTACTGAAGGAGAGAAGTGAATGATGTCAGATGGCGTGAAGTGAACAGCAGAGTTCATTTTCATACTTGCATTCAAAAGAATGACAACATACAAGCCATATCAACTAACTTATTTGTTTGCTTTCGCAATATACAAATGTCATTCCATCACCGTCACAACATACTGGTAGACATTTGCACAAAATGCAAACTAGCGTTCCTTTTAGCAAGTGGAAAAACCAGAGAACACAAACAACGGCCTAATGTGGTGGAATGGCCACCACAAGGGTCATGTGTGTGTGTGTGTGTGTGTGTGTGTGTGTGTGTGTGTGTGTGTGTGTGTGTGTGTGTGTGTGTGTGTGTGTGTGTGTGTGTGTGTGTGTGCGTGCGTGTGCGTGTGTGTGTGTGTGTGATGCTGGGGGTGCTGTTCACTTCAGAGAGATGACTTCCGGGTCACTGCTCTTGATTTGCATGGAGCCTCTCTCTCTCTCTCTCTCTCTCTCTCTCTCTCTCTCTCTCTCTCTCTCCCTCTCTCTCTCCCTCTCTCTCTCTCTCTCTCTCTCTCTCCTCTCTCTCTCTCTCTCTCTCTCTCTCTCTCTCTCTCTCTCTCTCATTCTCTCTCTCTCTCTCTCCCCCCTCTCTCTCTCTCCCTCTCTCTCTCTCTCTCTCTCCTCTCTCTCTCCCCCCTCTCTCTCTCTCCTCTCTCTCTCTCTCTCTCTCTCTCTCTCTCTCTCTCTCTCCCTCTCTCTCTCTCTCTCTCCTCTCTCTCTCTCTCTCTCTCTCTCTCTCTCTCTCTCTCTCTCTCTCTCTCCCTCTTTCCCCCCCCCACTCTCTCTCTCTCTCGCGAGGGTGATCTTCCAAACTTCCATGAAAGAGTCATATTAATTAATGTGAGCTTGTTGGCTGTCTCCTATCTGCTGCAAGTATGTGCACTGGTTCTCACACAGTTGACCTTAAGTTCAGTTCAGTTCAGTTTGGTTTATTTGATAGGGACAGATACACATCATGTAGGCTATGCAAGCCCAACAGAGTAGCATCATAACATCTATAGCTTTGACTAATTCCCAATGTCCATCCCTACCCCGTACCTTACATGCCCCTATCTTACAAGTACATACATTACATTACACTAAGCTGATACTTTGATCCAAAATGATTTACAGATATTACGGGGTGTTGTTTATAGTCCCTGGGGATAGGTTCCTTGCTCTGCTCATGGGCACTTCAGCCACGGACGGAGGAAGGGCTTGGTAAGGGTGGGGATGGAACCCGCAACACTGTGATCTACAGTCCAACGCCTTAACCATTACACCACGGCTGCATATTCCGGCCTGAAGAGTGCTCGGTGCATAGAGGGCAAACTATAACTAGAAGTGCGCCCCTTTTTAACCCCTTCATGCAGAGCCTGATGCTATATATAATAACCTTAATGTCCAAACTGTCCTAAACTGTTACGTAGGGCTCTCGGTAATGTCTTAGCAATGTTGTTATGATGAAATTGAGGGTCTTTTCAGCATAGAGTGAATGGGTCCGTCAGTGGGCCCATCTGCACAAAAAGGGTACAAGTGTTTGGGCAATCCATGAGGTGCAGTACCATGCTCAGGAGGACAGTGGAGTACCTCAATCATAGAGGAGGATGGGGGACAGTAGAGTGCCATGCTGAGGGTACCTCAGTCATGGAGGAAGATGGGGGACAGTAGAGTATCTCAGTCATGGAGGACGAAATGGGGGCAGTAGAGTACCATGCTCAGGGTACCTCAGTTGTGGATGAGGATAGGGGACAGTTAAGTACCATGCTCAGAGTACCTCAGTCATGAAGGAGGATGGGGGACAGTAGACTAACAGGAGCAGTCATGAAGGAGGATGGGGGACAGTAGAGTGCCATACTCGGGGTACCTCAGTCATGAAGGGGAAAGGGGGACTAGAGCACAATGCTCAGGGTACCTCAGTCATGATGAAGGAGGATGGTTCTTCACATTCCAGATGCAATGCTACTAGTTCACACTCCAGATCCAATACTACTGGTTGATACTCCAGATGCAATCCCACTATGGATATTTCGAGAAATAGTCCACTGTCCACTTCCATACTTCCAACTATACAAGTTGAAACAACCCCCTGGTGTTGGTGAATTCCCACAATCAGTCTGATATGAAGCACTACATTGTTAGCATTAAGCTTAGCTCAGCATAGCAATGTATCAGGGGCAGGCGGAAGTTAGATGTGTACAGTCTCTCCCGGGATTGACTTTGTTCAATGTGCTTGTGTGACTCATTATTACATAGTTCAAGTGTAAGTGTGAGAATCATGTAACTAGTCAGACAAGCGTGTTGAAATGACTGATTGCTGACCTGCACAAACACCAGAGGTACTCATCAATTTATCTCAAACGCTGTGGACTGATCCTGTTAATAATAAATACATGTATAAATATAAAATATAAAATAAAATAGAAATAAATATATCTATATGCACAAATATAAGCTGACATGGGGGGCAGACAGTTCTGTTGTCTCAGGCAGTCTGCCCTACAGTATATTGTGCATTGATATTGGGCAGGGGCCCTTTCAGAAGACTTTGTTCAGGGCCCAGCCAAAGCTGTCAGTGGCCCTGTGTACAATGTAGATACAAGGCTGCATTGCACTTATAATAATCACAATAACATGGCTGCAGATGACACTTTCTGATGTGTGTGTGTGTGCGTGCGTGCGTGCGTGTGTGTGTGTGTGTGTGTGTGCGTGCGTGTGTGTGTGTGTGTGTGCGTGCGTGCGTGCGTGCGTGCGTGCGTGCGTGTGTGTGTGTGTGCTTTCCCTCAGCTGTTCCTGTGCCCTCATGGATGATGGCGATCAACACGACAACAGCCACACACACATTTACATCATCTGGAACACTCACAGCATCACCCCCACACACACTCACAGCATCCGTTGCACATACACCCACACAGCCACACACACTCACATCAGCAGACGCTGAGCCTGACACTAGTCCCTCACTTACAGCAACCACCAAATCAGTGACAAACATAGCAATCAACGTATCAGTCACAGCCATAGCTACCGATACACCACAAACACCTGAAGCAGCCTATACATCACCCTCTCACATGGAAACCACAGCATCCTTCTCACCCATGGTAACCACTCCAACAGCCTCAGGGGGCCTAGAGGCTATCACATCATCAGCAGACCCCAGCTCAGCTTCTCCCATACAGAACACCAAAACGCCAGCGAACCTCAGCCCATCCACACAAGTCTACACCCAAACCCCAGCTGATCTCAGTACACCAGAAACATCCTTGATCGCCATGCTGGATGCTACATCAACTGCCATGCTGGATGCTACATCAGAAACATCCTCGATCGCCATGCTGGATGCTTCATCAGAAACATCCTCGATCACCATGCTGGATGCTTCATCAGAAACATCCTCAATCGCCATGCTGGACGCTACATCAACTGCCATGCTGGATGCTACATCAACTGCCATGCTGGATGCTACATCAACTGCCATGCTGGATGCTACATCAACTGCCATGCTGGATGCTACATCAACTGCCATGCTGGATGCTACATCAACTGCCATGCTGGATGCTACATCAACTGCCATGCTGGACGCTCTATCAACTGCCATGCTGGACGCTACACCAACTGCCATGTTGGATGCTACATCAACTGCCATGCTGGACGCTACATCAACTGCCATGTTGGATGCTACATCAACTGCCATGCTGGACGCTCTATCAACTGCCATGCTGGACGCTACATCAACTACATCAACTGCCATGCTGGATGCTACATCAACAGCAAACACAACTCCAGCCACTACTGACACCACACACACCACACTCACCGCACACACTAGTGTCAACACACACACTTTGCACCCTAGCCCACCCACCACACACACAGCACTCACAAACCAACCCACCACACACACTACACACCACACACACCCTACCCTACAAACCACACATGATCCTAGTCCAGCCTCTGCCATCCAAGACATGACCACTCCATTAAGCCGCTACACACCTGAACCGAACATGACGACCAAAATCTCCCCTGAACTGAATGTAACAACCACAACCTCACCGGAACCGATTGTAACGACCACAATCTCACCATCACTTAACATAACAACCACAACCTCACCTAAACTGAGCGTGACAACCTCAACCTCACCTAACCTAAGCGTAAAGACCACAATCTCACCTAAACTGAACGTGACGATCACAACCTCACCTAACCTGAACGTAACGACCACAACCTCACCTAACCTGAACGTAACGACCACAACCTCACCTAAACTGAACATGACGACCACAACCACAACCTCACCTAACCTGAACGTAACGACCACAACCTCACCTAACCTGAACGTAACGACCACAACCTCACCTAACCTGAACGTAACGACCACAACCTCACCTAACCTGAACGTAACGACCACAACCTCACCTAAACTGAACGTTACGATTACAACCTCACCTAAATTGAATGTAACAACCACAATCTCACCTAAACTGAATGTAACGACCGCAATTTCACCTGAACAGGACATAACAACCACAACCTCACCTAAACTGAACGTGACGACCACAACCTCACCTAACCTGAACATAACGACCACAACCTCACCTAAACTGAACGTAACGACCACAACCTCACCTAACCTGAACATGACGACCACAATTTCACCTGAACTGAACGTAACAACCAGAACCTCACCTAAACTGAACGTGACGACCACAACCTCACCTAACCTGAACATAACGACCACAACCTCACCTAACTTGAACGTAATGACCACAACTGCACCTAACCTGAACGTAACGACCACAACCACAACCTCACCTAAAATGAACATGACGACCACAACCTCACCTAACCTGAACGTAACGACCACAACCTCACCTGAACTGAACGTAACGACCACAACCTCACCTAACCTGAACGTAACGACCACAACCACAACCTCACCTAACCTGAACGTAACGACCACAACCTCACCTAAACTGAACGTGACGACCACAACCTCACCTAACCTGAACTTAATGACCACAACCTCACCTAAACTGAACGTAACGACCACAACCACAACCTCACCTAACTTGAACGTAACGACCACAACCTCACCTAACCTGACCGTAACGACCACAACCTCACCTAAACTGAACGTAACGACCACAACCACAACCTCACCTAAACTGAATGTGACAACCACAACCTCACCTGAACTGAACGTAACGACCACAACCACAACCTCACCTAACCTGAACGTAACGACCACAATCTCACCTAACCTGAGCGTAATGACCACAACCACACCTAACCTGAACGTAACGACCACAATCTCACCTAAAATGAACGTGACGACCACAACCACAACCTCACCTAACCTGAACGTAACGACCACAACCTCACCTAACCTGAACGTAATGACCACAACCTCACCTAACCTGAACGTATCGACCACAACCACAACCTCACCTAAACTGAATGTGACGACCACAATCTCACCTGAACTGAACGTAACGACCACAACCACAACCTCACCTAACCTGAACGTAACGACCACAACCTCACCTAACCTGAACGTAACGACCACAACCTCACCTAACCTGAACGTAACGACCACAATGTCACCTAAACTGAACATGACGACCACAACCTCAACCTCACCTAACCTGAACATATCGACCACAACCACAACCTCACCTAACCTGAACATATCGACCACAACCACAACCTCACCTAAACTGAATGTGACGACCACAACCTCACCTGAACTGAACGTAACGACCACAACCTCACCTAAACTGAACGTGACGACCAGAACCACAACCTCACCTAACCTGAACGTGACGACCACATCCACAACCTCAACCTCACCTAAACTGAACGTGACGACCACAACCACAATCTCACCTAAACTGAACGTGACGATCACAACTTCACCTAAATTGAATGTAACAACCACAATCTCACCTAAACTGAATGTAACGACCACAATTTCACCTGAACTGAACGTAACAACCACAACCTCACCTAAACTGAACGTAACGACCACAATCTCACCTGAACTGAACGTGACGACCACAACCTCACCTAAACTGAACGTAACAACCACAACCACAACCTCACCGGAACCAAGTGCCGCATCCATTCTGAGTGGGACTGCAGCCTCACATGTGACCACTGCCCAACAGCAGCAGCACACAACCTCACAAATGCACAACAACAAGACCTCCACAATGGATGCTGCTTACGCGACCTCACTAACACGCACATCAAATATAGCACCACTAACACACACATCAAACATAACACCGACAACCACAACCACACAAACCCCTACAGCATCCTCCATGATTGACACACCAGATTCTCCAATCAATCCAGTGCCCTCCCCCTCCCCAGTCACAACAAGTCCCTTGCCCTCCCGCATCACCACAAGCACCTCCCCAACTCCTGTTCCATTGGTCACTGTGCAGCATTCTACAACACGGCTCATGCCATCGGTAACTACGACAACGTCCAGAAATGCAGCAACTGCTCCAAAGTCTACAGCTGCAACTGCCACAGGTGAGTCACCAGATTAGTCTTCATGATGACTCTGGTGTACCATATATTAGAGTTTCTCAATGAGGGCTCAGCCCAACAACTGAGAGGGTGCAGTGTTTAGTTGCTACTCTGGGAAATTAGTCTATTTTAGTTTTTAATACTGAAGGGGTGTTGGCTAGCCTGGGCGAAAGCCGACTGTTGACTCTGTACGGAGCCAAAATCTTTTGGTGAAGTACGTTGGATGGCGTCTCCCGGCCAGGCGTTGGCAGGCTTATTATGAGGTACAGGGGACGTTGGTTCAAAAAAGATTGAGAATCACTGATTTATAGCCTCGCACCTAAATGGTGCCTACCTCTTAAGTAGCCTGGTCTTCAGCTACGTTTATATGGTGACACAAAAGTGCCATCTCGTATACAGTTTTCGATGCCTTTTACAGGAGGACGATTGTGAGTGAAAAAGACAACATGTTTTATTTGAAATTGTTTTTCACCTCACCGTCGGAGAACCTGGATAAGTTTAATGTGAAGGTGTATGGGACGTGAACATGTTTTGCCTTTTTTTTGCTGTTTAGACGGAAACACAACCCGGATCATCTTCAAAACTAGTAGTCTTCAGATTTTTGCGTCTTCAAGCCCTGATGGCGGGGTTACCGTGTAAACGAAAGGCACCTCCGATAAAAATATTTTTTCGTTTTCCCTCGCAATTGTCCTTGTATAAACGGCCCCTTAAATGAAGACAGGCCTGCCTCTTTTAATAGCCTGTGTCACGGCCAGTGTCTTGATTATTAGGGGAGTCATGGGTAAGCTGTTAGAGCGTCAGACTTGCAGACCAAAGGTTGCCGGTTCGACACCCGACCAGCTAGGTTGGTGGGGGGAGTAATTAACCAGTGTTCTCCCCCGTCCTCCTCCATGACTGAGGTACCCTGAGAATGGTAGCATCCTGCCGCACTGCTCTCTTTCGGGCGCCATTGGGGGCTTCCCCCTTGCACGGGTGAGGCATACATGCAATTTCATTGTGTGCAGTGTGCACTTGTGTGCTGTGGAGTGCTGTGTCACAATGACAATGGGAGTAGTTTCCCAGTTGGGCTTTCACATCACTTTCATTCCACATTAATGGCATAATGGCCTCCTTCAGATTGCAGCGTGTTTCTATTTGTAGCCTGGTCCGAAGTTGGCTAATATTTGAGGAAATACGTTGCGCATACAGAGGTGTTTTGGAAAACAGATGGAAATTAGCCCTTGTGATATATTCTGGCACATTTACATAGTGTTGTGTAAACATTGTTTATGCATGTGTTAGGAATGTGTTTTGGTCCATACACTCGCCTCCAAAAGAGTTGTCGCCTATCCATCTGTTTGGAATAACAGCTAATAACCTGACTTTCAATTAATCACTTGGCTTC